>NW_026917178.1:0-25000 GCF_035046485.1 Aedes albopictus
GGTGTGCTCGATGTGGCCCCTCTAGAGGACTGCTGGAGTACAGTGAAAGCAGCCATCAACAACGCAGCCGAGAGCACTATCGGGTACGTAGAACGGAGTCGACGAAACGATTGGTTCGACGAGGAGTGCAGAGCGGTTCTGGAGGAGAAGGATGCAGCGCGGGCGGTAATGCTGCAGCATGGAACCCGACAGAATGTGGAGCGATACAGACAGAAGCGGAAGCAGCAGACCCGTCTCTTCCGGGAGAAAAAGCGCCGCCTGGAAGAAGCGGAGTGCGAGGAAATGGAACTACTGTGCCGTTCACAGGAAACACGCAAGTTCTACCAGAAGCTCAACGCATCCCGCAAAGGCTACGTGCCGCAAGCCGAAATATGCAGGGATAAGGAAGGGAGCCTCCTGACGGACAAACGTGAGGTGATCGAAACGTGGAAGCAGCACTTCGACGAGCACCTGAATGGCGAAGAGAATGTAGGCACGGAGGACCAAGGCAGCGGAGGAAATGACTATGTTGGTGCAGCAGAGGACGGGAACGAACCAACTCCCACGCTGAGGGAAGTTAAGGATGCCATCCACCAGCTCAAAAACAACAAAGCGGCTGGTAAGGACGGTATCGCAGCAGAACTCATCAAGATGGGCCCGGAAAAGTTGGCCACCTGTCTGCACCAGTTAGTAGTCAAGATCTGAGAAACGGAACAGCTACCGGAGGAGTGGAAGGAAGGGATAATCTGTCCCATCCACAAGAAAGGCGACAAACTAATGTGTGAGAACTTTCGAGCGATCACCATTTTGAATGCCGCCTACAAAGTGCTATCCCAGTTCATCTTCCGTCGTCTTTCACCTAAAGTAAATGAGTTCGTGGGAAGTTACCAAGCCGGTTTCATCGACGGCCGGTCGACAACGGACCAGATCTTCACCGTACGGCAAATCCTCCAGAAATGCCGTGAATACCAGGTCCCAACGCATCACCTGTTCATCGACTTCAAAGCGGCATACGACAGTATCGACCGCACAGAGCTATGGAAAATTATGGACGAGAACAGCTTTCCCGGGAAGCTGACTAGACTGATTAGAGCAACGATGGACGGTGTGCAGAACAGCGTAAGGACTTCGGGTGAACTATCCAGTTCATTTGAATCTCGACGGGGACTACGACAAGGCGATGGACTTTCCTGCCTACTATTCAACATCGCCCTGGAAGGTGTTATGCGACGAGCCGGGCTCAACAGCCGGGGTACGATCTTCACGAAATCCAGCCAATTTGTCTGTTTTGCGGATGACATGGATATTATTGCTAGAACATTTGGAACGGTTGCAGAACAGTACACCCGCCTGAAACGTGAAGCAGCAAAGGTCGGACTGGTGGTGAATGCGGCTAAGACAAAGTACATGCTGGTAGGTGGGACTGAGCGAGACAGGACAAGCCTTGGCAGCAATGTTACGATAGACGGGGATACTTTCGAGGTGGTAGAAGAATTCGTCTACCTCGGTTCCTTGCTAACGGCTGACAGTAACATGAGCCGTGAAATACGAAGGCGCATCATCAGCGAAAGTCGTGCCTACTATGGGCTCCAGAAGAAACTGCGGTCAAAAAAGATTCACCCCCGCACCAAATGTACCATGTACAAGACGTTAATAAGACCGGTGGTTCTCCACGGACACGAGACATGGACGATGCTCTAGGAGGACCTG
Organism: Aedes albopictus; assembly: GCF_035046485.1. Taxonomy (NCBI): domain Eukaryota; kingdom Metazoa; phylum Arthropoda; class Insecta; order Diptera; family Culicidae; genus Aedes; species Aedes albopictus. The sequence goes on from NW_026917178.1 coordinate 1,690, forward strand.
CAAGCACTCGGAGTTTTCGAGCGACGCGTGCTAAGGACGATCTTCGGCGGCGTGCAGGAGAACGGTGTGTGGCGGAGAAGGATGAACCACGAGCTCGCTGCACTTTACGGCGAACCCAGCATCCAGAAAGTGGCCAACGCCGGAAGGATACGATGGGCAGGGCATGTTGCAAGAATGCCGGACAACAACCCTTCAAAGTTGGTGTTTGCTAACCATCCGGTTGGTACAAGAAGGCGTGGAGCGTAGAGAGCACGATGGGCGGACCAGGTGGAGCGTGACTTGGCGAGCATCGGGCGCGACCGAGGATGGAGAGCGGCAGCCACGAACCGTGTATTATGGAGAAATATTGTTGATTCAGTTTTATCTTGAATTTGATGTAATACTAAATAAATGAATGAATGGCCTTCGGTTACTGGTTGTGCACAGAAAAAAAATGTAATTTAAATTCAGCGAGAAATCATGCACATAAAGGGAATGCTAGAGTTAGTGCACTTTTACATGAGATACAATGTGAAATTACATTACCATCGTGTAAATTTCCGCCAAACATCGCGTAAACCATCATGAACTCTAACCGGTTACATGATTATTAGCGAAAATTTAAACGATTGTAACGTAATTTTACATGATATCTCATGTAGATATGCACTAACTCTGGCATTCCCTTTATGTGCATGATTTCTCGCTGAATTTTAATTACATGTTTTTTTCTGTGTGCTGTATTTGCCGAACGATGTTTCTATATGAGTAGTGTAGGTTTATATAGCCTTGTGTTGCAACACTACGATATTAAAAAAACCCGATTTAATCCACCTATGGTGAACAGAACCCTTCTTACACTTATTAAAATTATTGTTGTATTATTTGTATTTAACATATTTGTTTTGTGGAATTGACCAAAAGTTCTAGAAAATATTGTGGATTTGGCATCTAGTGGATTGGTTTCCAAAATAGCATCATGGATCATGGACTAAACTACCAGAAATGCCAGACACTTCCTAGAGTCTTGTATGGAATGTTTTAAAAAATAGCTTACATTTTCTGGAATTTTGTATCTTTTATTAACTGCTAAAAGATCTTGAATCGATTAACAAATGGGTAAGAAAATCAGCTAGATACACTTTGTCTAAATCAGTCAATTAAATTAGCTCCGAAGTACTTGGTATTCATGGTTATGGTGTAAAAACGACAAAAATGATATATCTACTAAGTTAATCAGTTTTGGCATTAGCTAGTTATTTTGGCGGTCTGGTTCTTCAAAGCTTACATTTAACATATTGTTAGTTTCCATAAAATTCCTGCGTACCGTCGATGGGGGTGACAATGGGTCTGGGGGGTGAGATTGGGTCAAAACGGAGAAACATAAAATTTGAAATAGCTCAACAACTATGGCTAATTTATATTGAAAACTTTATATTATTTTAAAGAGGAGATGTTTTTACACGTCATGATGCAGAAAAAGATGTTTAGCAATAATCGTTTTTTGCTCAAATTGTGGCTAAACTTATATGATGAAACTACTAGTAAATTACTCTGAAAAAATTTCTCCTTCGCAATGTTTCACACAAGCACCTAACCATAAATTTTCTTATAAGTAGTTAGCTGTAGGTATAACCTGGTTGATGCAACGAAAAAAGTGGGCTGTCAATGAACTTTTTGTAAAAAAAATCAATATTTTCGACCCTATGTCTAAATATTAAAAATGGGGGTGAGATTGGGTCAAGCAAGTTACCGAGTGCACATAACCTTAAATAAAAATTCAACTTATTATCCAGTCCCCATTTGATGTTAGAGTGGTGCCATGTTTACCGTATCTTCATAAAAGTACGTTTTTTTCGAAAATATGTCGCAGAAGTGTCTAGCGAGTGTGTTCATACGTTTAGTGCCTAAAATCATTTATAACAATAAACATGGACATGGACAGCTCCTCTAATCATCATCTAACGTTTAGTGTACTGCAATATCGTAAGCTCACAAAATAGACTTAAAAACGTTCTTCTTCTCCACTCATTTTTGAAATTTTAAGGAAATATCCTGAAACTACCAGACAGTAGTGGGATTTAGGAAATACAGGGGCTATAAAACCGGTGAAATAGTACGATGTCGGAAAGTGAATGAACGTCGAATCTTGGTTTGGTTAAACATTTCCCATGCAATCTTTCAATGCGTCCCTCTCTCATTGTAATCCCCCCTCCTCTCATGGAGGTTGAAACTTTAAATGAGGATGATTATGGTGGCTAAAAATGGCGATACAACATTCAAACGTTATTTTATCAAATTTCAACATTTTTTTCGGTTATGTTGGCCCTTTTAGGTGGATTAATCATCTTTTAAAATTTCTTTTAAAATTACAAATGTTTTTTAGTCATGGTCATATTGTTTTTTAAGTAGGCTTACTATATATGATCAATAAAATTAACTTATATTCATAGATAGGCGATTTCGAATACTTTGACCCATTCTCACCCCCTCTAAGGGGTGAGATTGGGTCGATTTTCAAACATTTGTAGTTTGGTAAGCAATTCATAAAATGTAATACTTTCTTGCTAAACTATCAATACCACATAGAAGAGTATACATACCAAATAAAAAGTTATTCCGACTTCAATTGTATTTGTTATTTAACAAACAATCTTTGAGTATCCTTTTTTGACCCATTCTCACCCCCAACGACGGTATTTGTAATTTATTATTTATAATTTTGTTGAAAACAATAACCTGCTAGTATACACTTTGTATGAGGTCAGCATCATTTATTGAAAAATAATTTCCCAAAAACAAATGCAAGATAACAAGTGAATATAATAAAAAAAAGAATTTATTGAAATACTCTTCGTAAGATATCTCAGTAATCAAATGTCGAATCGAAATAAAATTTCAGGGCCTTATACAAGCATATTGTAGCTTTCATTTGGTGCTTAGAGAACCCAAATCGGTTGACAGACGGCTGAGATATTTATTATGGTACCCTTGGTCAAAAATCTCTCAAAAAGTTAACCTGTATTACTCCCAAGTACTCTTTGAAAGATATCTCGGTAACCAAATGTCCAATCCTAATGAAATTGTATAGGGTTCTACTAGAATGTTGTAGCTTTTATCGGTGCCAGGATAACCGATATCGGTTGACAGACGGCTAAGATATTTATTATGATACTTTTGGTCAAAAATCTCAAAAGGTTTAGTTGTATAAATCCGAAGTACTCTTCGAAAGATATCTCTGTAACCAAATGTCCAATCGAAATAAAATTTCTGGGCGATTTACTAGGATGCTGTAGCTTTCATTTGGTGCCAAGAGAACCCAAATCGATTGACAAACGGTCGAAATATTTATTATGATACACTTGGTCAAAAATCTTAAAAAGTTTAGAAGTATGACTCATAAGTACTCTTCGAGAGATATCTCGGTAACCAAACGTCCAATCGAAAAAAAATTCAATAGCGTTCTACTAGGATGTAGTAGCTTTCATTTGCTTCCAAGAGAACTCAAATCGGTTAACAGACGGCTGAGAAACATGCGTGACTTTTTTTTGTAACGCACATACACACACACACATACACACATACACACATACACACACACACACATACAGACATTTGCTCAGTTCGTCGAGCTGAGTTCATTGGTATATGAGACTCGGCCCTCCGGGCCTCGGATCGAAAGTCGGTTTTTCGAGCGATATTTATACCCTTCTTATGGGTGTAAGAAGGGTAAAAAAGTAAGAGAACCCAGATTTTTCAACAATATCAAGTACAGCAGTCTCCGTAGATAACTTTCCAAATAAAATCATCATGTTATAGATAATTTCAGAAAATCTCAAGAAGTGTCACAAAGAATTCTTTTACGAAATCTGGTATGAATTGCCTCTAATTCCTCTATGATTTTTCACAAATCATTTCAGAGATTATTTATTCTGCAATATCTCTAGGCATTCGTTTGAAGCATGGTTTCCCCAACTGTGAGTCGCCGGCCATCATCCAAGGAGTCGTGAGGGGCAGTAGAATATTTTACTGTAACTGACAACAAATGGGGGAATTTATATGGTGGGTCGCGAAAAGTACGTCTACTGGCAAAAGGGGGTCGCGAACCTTAAAGTTTGGGAACCTATGATTTGGAGAATGTATTGGAGGTTCCTTTAGAAAATGTACTAGAAATAACTTAAGAAATTCTTCCGAAGATTTTTTCCATGAATTCCTCCAAAATTTCTCCTGGGATTTCTGCTAGGACTTCTCGAAACATTTTTCTCAAGTGAATAGTCCAGGGAAAGTGGTTCACCTAGGATGAACCAAACGTTAAATCCACTTTTTTCTTTTCATAGAAGCGCTATGAAAAGAAAAAGTGGTTTTGACATTTGACTCATCCAAGGGCGCTCCCCTATTCCCAAATATCTATAGAAAAAGTTATAACAAAAACCAATTTAAAGGGCCGTTTACTAAATCTGACAGGTATAACTCCTAAAATTGAGCAAACAAGATATTGTTTTTCGGCACACAATACATTTTTTTACAACATTTCAGAAGACATCAATACTCTCTTTCTCACTTTTAGGTGGATTGATCACAAATTAACTGCCGTGAAACTCCATGAACCACCATTGAACCCCATGAAGGCCCTATGCAACCCCGTGAATTACCAGAAACCCCTCTGAAACACCCCCGGAACTACTCTGAAAACTCTCCGAAACGAAAATCAAACGTAAATATTTGATTTTTCGCTTTTTTGGGCTTCTTCAGGGGGTAAATCGATATTTATAGGGAATCGCGCTACTTGGGCGGTGGCTTCTATATTCGTCTGTTTTCCACTATAACTCAGTCAATCTTGAATCAATTGACACAATTCTTGGAATGCGGTGAGATAGGTATAGTATCTACCCGTGTACAAAATTTCAAGTCAATCGGTTCAAAATTGACCGAGTTACAGTGGAAAACAGACGAAAATAACAGACGAAGAAAACCACCGCCCAAGTAGCGCGATACCCTATGTAATGGTTTTTCAACTAATTTTGTTGAATGACGAGTTGATGATTGGATCCACTCGATATTCGTGTTCTCCAGTTTGGGTCAGGGTAGGGTAAAATCACTAGACTTCACCACTGCTCTAATCTTTACCCCCTTATACAAATTCCATTTGTTATGTATGAAGTGACGAAGATAAGAGCAGAATTTTAGGGGGAAGTCTTGTGCTTTCACGCTATTATTACCAAATGTAATTAACAGAATAACTTGAAATATTGTAATAAAGATAAAAAACAAGGAATATTTACTTCAGATCGGATATTCCGAATGATTTACATAATATATAAAGATAAGCTTCAAAACAACATTTTTATTAAATCAGGGAAGTACCTGAGACATTTCCCAGTACACCCATGAACGGAAAAACATTCGAAAAACAAAATAAACAAAACCACCCGCGATCATCCTTCCGCTAGTGCGATCAATGATCACCCCTAACCAATGCCATCAGCGCAGCCCCATTCTATCCGCTCTAGAGAGGTATTTCCCCATCATCAACACCGCAAACCGGCGGCGGCGGCAGGCGGCGAAGAGACCACGGCCAGACAACAACCCATCGCATCGGTCCTCACTCCTCTGTACGTTGTCGTCCGTTGTCGTCGTCATCATCATCATCTGTTCATGAGCATGAGTTTGACTGTACTTTACTGTACAGACAGTGGCAGCTCTCAGCTCATCAGCAGCAACACGCAGAACAGCAACAGCGTGTGACGATTCATCTGAACAAACATCACCAACCCGACGAACCCCGTGGGTACGTAACTGCCTGGCCTGCTGGCTGTTCGATAGGTATACTTGAAGCTACATGCGATGCGAGCGAGAGTGGGTATATGTAGGTACCGGCGTCGTGGTAGTCAGTCGAAGGCGACTTCCATCAGGGTATGTGTAAGCTGAATTTATAAATACATCGCGCTCGATCGGAGCGCCTCTCAGTTGTTGCTCGTTACTCGGTTGGTCAAAGTCAGACTTGGAACAGTTGGAAGTGTGTGCTTGTTGTTTGAAGGCAATCTGTTATTGAAAACACGACACACGGAGACACCGAATAGTGGAAAGTTTATCAAAACTGCAAATCATTCAAGTGCGAGGGAGGAAAGTTCATGTGCGAAGGAGAAACAGGGGAGTGATAACGATAACGGTCGTTTGTGGAAAAATCAAGTGAAGAAAGGACATTGTAAGTCTATTGGACTGTGAATTGAAAAGTGCAAGCGCAATAGCGAACAGTCGAAAATTGTGCAATCTGTGGTGGAACTGTTGAATAAAGAAAGACTAGGAAAGATTACGAACAGTTTGTGATCAGTACCGAAGAAGACAAAATCGTGGAAAATTAGGCGGAGTACAGTCGTCTGTCAACGGAAAATCAAAGCAAAACCAAAAAGTAAGTGGATCGAATTAGGTATGGACTCGCTGATGTTGTGTGTTACAACTACAACAGACGGCGAAGGAGGGTCATATCCGTATGAAAGTGGAAGTGATGGAGTGATTGGTTCGGTGAGGGAGTCCTTGGTTGGTGGTGAATGATGCAGGTCAATGACTATTCGCCTGTAGAAGTGGCACAGAGCTTGAGTTTTCACGCTCGCTGCTACCGTTCTTCAATGTCGTTGGCAGAGTGCTGTGAAGGTACAATCCGTAACGACCTGTGCAGTGGGTTCAGTACCAAGAACTGGTTAACCTCAGCGCCCGCCAGTCAGTGGTGCGAGTATAGAATGTGTGTTTACAGTAGATATGCAACGCAACTGTTGGAATTCAAAACATTGCCTGCCTCCTTCCTTCGCCGTTCGCCCCTCTCACCTCTGTCTGTGTGCAAGTCAGTCCGGTCCGGTTGAGTCGCAGGGTAGGTAAAGGGAAACGGCCATGCAGGCCGGAGCCAAGCGCACCTTCGGGCTGAGTGATGATTGTTTCAGCAGAAATTCGCGCTGCCCAACGGCTATTATTAGGTACATATAGCTCTCACTCGGGCAGTGGATGTAATTGTTAGCACACTTTAATTATTATAGCACTCGGAATGCGGACTGCGCGGTGGCCGAGTTGAATGTTGCAATTTTCTTCCTGGCCGTGGGCAAGGTGTCGCCCGGTCTTTCACTCTAGCTGTAAAACGGTGGCGGCGCCAGGCTTCTCAAGTGTAATTTGTGCTTCCTCTGAGAATTCCTTGAAATCAGCTGGTCGTGGAATGTCGCGGTCGTGCATCGTTAGCGCGCCGTAGACGTAGACCTATACAGACACAGACAGACCTTTGGGGTATGGCAGTTTGCGAAGGTTTTGGGGTAATTTTAGACGCTAATGGTCGAATCAGGCCATTCCTGTTACCACGTCTACGCATAGTTGTCGAAATTTGAATGATAAGCTGTAGCTTGGTGTGACTGGCATCTGTCGTCAGTACGCGCGGCTGATAACAAAAGCGACAGCAGTGGCAGTGTTGCCAGTTTTCAAGCTAGTGCAGTTCACTAGCAAGATTTTGAACTTGAATTTGTTTAACATTTCAAAATGATTATTCCTAACAGTTTGAGGTCAATCAAAGAACGAAAACAGCCTGAAATTTGTACTAATAGCCACGTGGTAGAAAGTCATAAATAACAGTTCTAACAGTTGGCGCTGCAATGGACGAGTTGCTTTGGTTTGCACTATAAAGAGTCTCCATCCTTATAAATGTGACCTTCAATTCAGCCTTTAAGTTCTACAGAAATTCTTAATGGAAGAATTCCAAAAAAGTATTGAAAATCACAAGGAAAATCATTCGTCATTCATAGAAAAAAAAAACTTTTAAAATTACCTTTTGTAAATGCCTGAAAGCTTTTACAAGGAATTCTATAAAAAAGATGCCATAAATACCTTAGGCCATTTCTCGTTGTAGGGAATTCTTAATGAACTGTTCGAATGACTTTTCTGGAAATTCCTTTTCTCATTTTCATAATAACTCTTGAGAAATTACCCCGAAGACCTTCTGAAAAACAAAAACTACTGGAAATAACTCTGGAAGTCAGGGAAGGTTCAATTTTTAGAATGATAACTTGAATACATTGCGAAGGGAATCTTGTAGGAATGCCACAAGAAACCCCTCGAAGAATTCCTCGAAATCTCCCAGAGGAGCTCTGGAAGTTTTTTCTTAGCAACTTCTAAATTCGTATCAATCAGTTGAGGAAAGTTTTGAGCAATTTTCTGACCAATTCTCAATGGAGTTCCTCAAGGGACTTCTTAAGAAAAAGCTACTGAAGAACTTTACCGAGTAACTCTGGGATAGGTTGTCCGAGTCACTCTTTGAGTGTTTTATGGCGATGGGATTCCGAAGGAAATCTGAAAATTTCGATAAATATTAACAATTTTGAATCAATCCAGGTTATTCCAACGGATTCTTGTAAACACTGGAGAAAACCTATGATTTCAAGAACTCTTTCAGGAATTATGATTTCCTCCAGAGATTTGTTCATGGATTTGCTTTGAAATCTATCCAGATCCCAAGATTCTTCCTTGAATTCCTTCCGGGTGGATTTCTCCTTGGATCCATGCTACAATTTCTTTTTAAATATTCACTTAGTTTGTTACAGTTTATCTAGAAATGCTTCCCGAAGATTTGCCGGAGTTTCCTCCAAGATTCTTTGCAGAGGTTTTCCTGGATTTCCTCCAGAATACTTTCCGGAGTTCCTTCCGGAACATCTGAGAGTTGTTTCTGGGCTTTCAATTTGAGTTCGCCCTAGAATTTCTGCCGAAAAGGTTTTCTCAGGATTTCTTCCAAAAGTTTTATCGGGATTGTTCGGAGATCCTAACACATTTCTCCCAAAGTTCCTGAAGGGTTTGCTTTTAGGAGGTTTTCCGGGGTAGATATTCCAACACTTTCTCCCGGGATTTTCGGGAGACTTCTGTAGAAGTTCTCCAAAGATTTTTTCGGGATTTCTCTTGAAGTTCTCAACAGGATGTCTTCCGTAGTTTCCCAGAGGATTTCACTCAAAAGTTTCCGGAGTTCATCCCGGAATTCCCCTAATATTTCTACCCGAGTGTATTAAATTTCGGGTAGAAATGTTAGGGGAATTCCGGGATGAACTCCGAAGTCTTTTGAGAAAAATTCCCGGAGGAACTACGGAAGACAAGTTCATCTGAGATTCTTCGGGGTTTCTCTGGATTTCTTCAGAAGTTGCCCACATTATTTCAAGAAAAACTACTGGAAACCCCGGCAATAACTTAGGGAGTACCTATTAGATAAACTCTAAAAGGAATTCCCGCGGGAATTTACGGGAGAAACACAACATTAAGCTTGGAAAACCCTCCGAAAGAAATCGTCGGAAGAACTCCATGAGAAATATAAACACTGTAGAAAACTCAAATCTGAACTCTGAATGAAACTCCACAAAAACAGTCGGAAGAACGTCTCGAATAAGTGCAGAAAATCTAAGAGAGACATACCGGGTGCAAAACTGGAAGGAATCTTTCAAGAGAAGTTCCGACTGAAGCTTCGAAAGAAATCTCAAGTGAAACTTTGAAACAAATCCCACTAGAACCTTTTAGAAATATTCCAAGCGAATCACTCTAGACGAAAGCACCTGATAATTTCTTCAAGGAATTATAAGAGGAACACAGAGGATAATCTCCCTAAAAGAAATCTTGAAAAGAACGTCTGCTGCAAACCCGTGAACACCTGAAGAAGTCATGAGGAATAACTCATGTAAAAACTCTAGGAGAAATCCCAGAAAGAAATGTTGAGGAATTGCCGGGAAGAATGCTGGAAGGAATTGTAGAAATTATTCTAGAGGAATTTCGGAAGAAATTCTAGAAGAATCCTGGAATAACATTCAATGAAATATTCTGGGAGAAACTCCGGTAGAAGTTCCAGGATGCACACTTAGAAAAATCCCACGAAAAACTTTTGGAGAAATATCTGGGAGCAAGACCCTAGGAAGATTTTCTATAAAGAAATCCTGCAAGATAGCTGTAAAAAAACTCCAGACAATATTGGTTGGAATTCAGAAATCCTGGAATCTACATTAGGAGTAATCCCGAAAAAAAATTTATAGAATCTTAAAAAAAAACTGGTAAGAGTTCGGAAAAACCTCCGAACCAAATTTAAGAAGGTATGCTTAAAAAATTGCTGTAAAAATACGGAAGAAATGCTGCATTCCAAAAGATATCTCTAAAAGAGTCTAGAAAGAATCCCTGGTGGAATTTCTGGACGAGTTTAAGGATGAAATATCCGCCATTGCTCTGTTGCTACTAAGATGAGCATCTCGGATTCTACTCAATATTTTGCAACAAAAACTTATCATTGTGTATGCTAACTTGCAGTGTTGCAGTTGTATGCTGATTGTTTTTCAGCATCTTCAGTGCGATAGAAATCGAGATTACCATCTTCAAAATCGCGAGGTAAATTGTTAGAAAGACAGGAAAGATAGGAAAAATAACACGTTGTCCCATATCACCTTAAGCTCCCGGTTTTATCTGCGTCCACCTGCAATTTACAGTATCTTATCGGAATCGTCGGTTTGCCGGAAATATCCGCTTGATTTTCGAGCCCTCGTCTTGTTCACCCGATAATCTTCTCGAGAGAGCCCTCAAAGGAACTCAAAAAGAAGTCTTTTTTTGGAAATTTGGAGAGAATTTTAAGAAAATTCTCGGAAAAGTTTGCCAATTAATCACTAGAAGATCTACTGAAGGACACTGAAGGAATATCCCGAGGATGTTCTGTAAATGTTTCCCGTAGATATCCTTGAGAAGTTATCCAATAAATTCAAGGCGAAGTTTCAGAACGAACTGGTTGGATAAATTTATTGAGGAATTTCAAGAAATTTATCGGCGAAGTCTTTGAGAAATTTCTAAGAATTGCCCTAACTTATTGGGGAATTCCCTGTTGATCTGCTTGAGGTACTACTGGTGAAATTTCTCTATTGGCTCTTGTCAGAATTCTAAGTAAATTCTTAAAAAGTTCTGGAAGATTTTTTTGTGATTTTTTTTGAGAAACCTCAGGAGCAACATGCCAAAAAATTTCTAGGGAAACCTCCATAAAATTTGAAGAAATCTCATCAAACAGATATCTTCTCAGGGGGTTGGAATAGTGTTTCAAAGAGCTATAGGAATTGTCTAACAAACTTGTAAAGGAAATTGCCCCACGAACTTCTAGAGGATTTTTTAGAAAAGCTTCTTTTTAAATTTCGCCGAGAAATTCATGGAAATTTCTTAAGTCTTGGGACAGTCATAAATATGATCAATGGGGCACGTTCAATGTAGTACTAGATTTGTAGTAATGAGCTGAATTTTTGTATGGTGAGAAGGTCAATTCTCCGTTTCTGCAATGTAATGGTGCAAAAAGCGTGGGTATTAAGATTTCTTGCCTAATTTGATGCTGTTTGAGCAAAACTTTGGATAACTATATTGTTTATGTTGCAATAAATGGAGAAAACAACAACACTGTTGCCCAAAGTTTAGCTCAAACAGCATCAAATTAGGCAAGGAACCATAATACCCACGCTTTTTGCACCTTTTGATTGCAGAAACGGAGAATTGACCTTCTCACCATACTAAAATTTAGCTCATTACTACAAATCTAGTACTTCACCGATCTGTCCTATTGAACCTTTTAGAAATATTCCAAGCGAATCAAGCAAAACACTAGCCGAAAGTACACGATAATTTCTTGAAGAAATTGCTTGAGGAAAACCCAGAGTAATCCTTTTAGAAGAAATTCTGCTAAAAATCCGTGAACACCTGAAGAAATCCTGATGAATAACTCAAGTAAAAACTCTAGGAGAAATCCCGGAAAGGAATCCTGAGTAATAGGACAGATCGGTGAAGTACTAGATTTGTAGTAATGAGCTGAATTTTAGTATGGTGAGAAAGTCAATTCTCCTTTTCTGCAATGAAATGGTGCAAAAAGCGTGGGTATTATGATTCCTTGCCTAATTTGATGCTATTTGAGCAAAACTTTAGGCAACAGTGTTGTTGTTTTCTCCATTTCTTGCAACAAAAACAACATAGTTATCCAAAGTTTTGCTCCAACGGCATCAAATTAGGCAAGGAATCATAATACCCAGGCTTTTTGCACCATTTCGTTGCAGAAACGGAGAATTGACCTCCTCATCATATTAAAATTCAGCTCATTACTACAAATCTAGTACTACACCGAACGTGCGCCATTGCCGGGAAGAACACTGAAAGGAATTGTGGAAATATTTCTAGGGGAATTCCGAGCGAAATTCTAGGAAAAATCCCGTGTTAACATTTGAGAAATATTCTGGGAAATACGGCGGTAGAAATCTCGGGATGAACCTTGGGAAAAATCCCACGAAAAACTCTGTGATCAATATCACATGGGATCTGGGAGCAATACCTCTGGAAGATATCCTACAAAGAAATCCTGATAACTGTGAAACACTCCAGGCTAATATTGATTGGAATTCAGGAATCCTGGAAGATTCCCAAGAAGAAATTCCGAAAAGAATTGGTAGAATCTTGGAAAAATTCTGGTAGGAGTCCAGAAGAACCTCCGGGACAAATATACGATACGATACTTAGAAAATGCCGTAAAACTACGGAAGAAATCCTGCATTGCAAGTGGTATCTCAAAAAGAGTCCCAGAAAGAATCCCTCATGGAATTTCTGGATGAGTTTAAGCTCTCGGATTCATCTGCGTCCACCTGTAATTTACAGTATCTAGTCGAAACCGTCTGCTTGGCGGAAATATCAGTTAGTTTTTCGAGCCCTCGTCTTGTTCCTCTAGGACGATTAAGAAATTTCTTTAGGGACTCCTATAGAAACTCTTCTGGTAATTCTGGAAAAAATATCGAGTAACACCTGTTGCAGCTACCCGATAATCTCCTTGACAAAGTCCCTAAGGAGCTCAAGGAGAAGATTTCCGACTAACTTTTTAGGAAATTTAGAGGGAATTTCAAGAAAATTTCCGGAGAAGTTAACCAGGAGAACTATCAAAGGACTCTCAGATGAATATCTCGAGAATGTTTTGTAGAAACGTCTCGTACATCTCCTGGGGAAGTTATCCAAGACAATCGAGGCGAAGTTTCCTGATGAAGAACGGTTGAATAAATTTATTGACGAATTGCAAGAAATTTTTCGAGAAATTCGTCGGCGAAATTTTTGAGAAATTTGCCACGAAACTCATGAAGAAAGTTCACGATGAACTCCCGAAAATATTTTATGAATAGCTTATTGAGAAATTCCCTGTTGATCTGCTTGAGGATCTTCTAGAGAAATTTCCCGATTGACTCTAGTCAGAATTTCAGGTAAATTCTTGAAAAGTTCTGGAAGACTTTTTTTGCGGAATTTCCTGAGAAATCTCAAGAGCAACTTGCCAAAAAGCTTCTAAAGAAAAATCCCCAAAATTTGAAGAATTCCCTATCAACTTCTGATGTCTTTCTTCTCAGGGGGTTGGGATAGTGTTCCGAGGAATATGTAGAGAATTTTTCCATCTAACATCTAGGAAATCATAGATAAATTTCTCGAGTCTTGGAACATTTCTAGCACTGACAAACAGGCGTAACACCTAGAACTATTTTCGTGAAAATTCATCGCCCATTTCACACTACCATCACCTGGTAGAAATGTTTAACAAAACACTGTGTTGTGCAATATCGTCAACAGAAGGCGCAAGTGTGAAACGTCAAACGCAAAGAAAAACGATGCGCGCGCCTCTGGTTGTGAAAGCTACAACTATGAAGATTTTAAACTGATCGTTGAAAGCGTGATCGGTGGAAATTTCGCAAGTGTTACGTCTGTTTGTCTGTGCTACTAGGTAGCCACAAAGAGATTCGTTTACCTGTACAATCATTTTTTTTTTTCGAACTGTTCGGAAGACTATTAAGAAGTCACTGTCTCACTGGTCCACCAGGGGGAATGACACTTCCTTTGCTAACCGTAAAAATCCGCAAAATGCTGCTCAGTTAGCAGCGGTTATCCACGGTTAGGAACGGATAAATGCGGATTTTATTGTTAAAAAAAGGATATGTCATTCCCTTTGGTATGAACTAAGAGTAAAACGCGTAGCACCCTACTAAAGTAGTCTTGACTGTAACTGAAACCGGCTCAGGCCTCTGGCATCCAGATTTTATTGCCCAACAGGTTCCCAGCTTGCTTCGATCAAACGGGAAATTCTACCTACCTGAACCAAGCTGCAGCTAGCCATCACTCCCTCGGCCTCACCAACCATCGACCCGTACCTCAACTTCCCACCCAATTAGCACACACCCCAGAGAGCCCTCACTGTCTCAATATTTCACGCAGTCGCATTTAACGCTAATCGAAGAACAGGAAAGCAAAAAACTCCGAAATCACGCGCCGCAACGGTCCATCGCGTCTCGCATTTGTGTGACGCACGACTTGTTTTCAGCGCCGCGCGCGCCGTCTTCTCTGGCAGCCAGTCATGTGATCGAATATTTGGCTCAATGACGGGGTTTCCCGATCTCTGCGTCTGGTCCACCCCTGCGCATTTGTCCCATCCGTCCTCGCCGCGCACGACACGCAAAACAAAGCGGACTTTGTTCGAACGCCGGAGTTGCGGAGCGAGCGAGCGACCAATAATTAAACCGATCGAACCGGTACGAACCTCACCGATCGGCCCAATCCCGGACTCGGATCGGTTCCCACCGACGTTAACTCGATTCCGTTCCCTTCGCCGTATGGGGTAGGAGGACACTTGGCGGTCCAATCAATTCGCGTTATGGGCCCATCCCGACCGATCGACCGGACCGGACCTTCGCAAGAGGCGACGAAGACACCCGCGTCCGCGCCCGCGCCCGCGGGCTGATTGACTTACGGCCGGATAATTGAGTTTCCAGCAGTTGACACTGGCCTAAACTGGTCAAGTGCCGGTGCTAACTAACTTAAACCGCGGCGCGTATCAGCGTGATTGTGTCGTGCCCCTCGCCGTGGCGACGACTGCAGCAATGGCGGCGGCGACGATCCTCGAGGCGATCTGTTGCGACCACGGCGACGGCGACGATAGCGACGATTGCTGATTGGAATCAATTGGCAAATGGATGCGTCCATTTATTGGTGCCAGCCAAGTACAAATGGGCGCAACATTTGACATAACTTGTCTTGTATCTTTTGACGTCGATCTTTTGATGTGGGGTGTTCAAATTGGGTGTCTCTGTTGGGACAGGGAATTCGCAAACACCAGAAATTGGAAGCGCCTTTGCGACACAATTTAAGGCTGTTAAGAATGAGCCGGGATGTTATTGGCGGAAATGTTGGTCTGAGCCGCCAATTTTGATAAAGTTGACGGAGGACATAAGAACAGTTAACTTTGATCAAAGCAACCTTAAGTGGCTGCTTATTCAGCAAGTTTTGACGACTAGTTTTCGGATTCATTGTTTGGAAAACGAGTGACATTCCCCTGGGCTTCTTTACTCTTTTTGCATTATAATCGCACTGATTGCGTTTTCGGAAACTCTATCGAACCGAGGGGAATGACACAGGTTTCCCCAAATTGAAAATGACGAAAAACCTCTCTTTTCAACTGGCATGACCAACACAAGATTCAAACGGTTTCCTGAGCTTTTTGGCGGCATGAAAAAGGATTGCGTAACCGTTTCTTGACCATTTTTAGGTATTTGAAGCGTCTTGTAAGAAGACCTAACTTGCCCGATCTGTCATTTACATATGACAAAGGCCTTCTCATGTGACAGGACTTGTTTGCATTTGTTGACAAAGGTTGGCCAACAGCTGCTAACACGGACCTCTCATCTTCATAGAAGAACTGTCAAAGACCCGAAAAATCAGTTGTTTAAAAATGCCAAATGAAAAGGCCTATTGGTCAAAAGCTTTGGTTTCAACGATCCGTAAGCCTTTTCGTTTGAAAAGTTCGTGTGTTGTTACAACTACAAATCCAAAATGCAAACACAAGTCTGTCATTTTCATTGGAGAACTGTCAAAACCCCACAAAATCAACTGTTTTTAAACGTCTTGTGAATAGGCTTATTGAATTCGTCTGATTAAAGTTGTCTATCCGTCAGAAAACAACCCTCTCGCCGGAATTCCTTGATTCCCAACAAAGTATCGCACACGCGCCGGCGTCCCCATTTCCCATCTTTCCACGCGTAATATGAATCCGTGACCCAGGCGGTGACCCACGCTCGAGCGTTCCCACGTTGAAAGTTCTTGAGCAAGCGTATTGTGTTGTTTTGTTTGACTTGTGTTGTTGACACCGGGTTCATCCGGCCGGGGTCCAACGTGCCAAATTCGCTCCTCGTGTAGTAGGCATTGGCGAGGACATCACGGCGACATCGACTTACGACGACGTCGACCTATTACCGGTGGAACAGGTTAATCGTATTCTCGGCTTGCTACGATCCGATCGGCCGCCATTAACGTCAAACGAATTCGATTAAAGCGGCGCGGTGATCGCTCGCTAGCTCGCTTGCTTGGACCGTTTTGCTATTGTTTCAATTAATGCGAGAAACACGCATATTTGCTACACACATTGTAGAAGCAAAACGCGATGCGGCGCACGGTTGTCGATGCTGAAAGTGAAACTCCGCTCCATTTGAATTCATTAAAATGTGAGCGCGCTCGGTTTGGCTTCGAACGAGCTGCGTTATCTCGTCGGGTCGGGTGGCGCTCAACGAAAGACGCGCACTGGAGAATATTAAGCTAATTGAGTTGTATGTTTTCATTGAGTCAATTAGAAATTTGCTGGATTTATAGTCTTCTTTGGAAGATGCTATCGTTGCTTAGAGGAATGTGGGACAAACAAAGTTTCAAGGCGATTTATTTTTCAGTGCATGCTGTCTGTCAAAAGGTGAAAAATCAGCATCTCACGAGATAAGGCCTACTGAGCTGCATAGCTGTACTGGCAACTCTGTTTGCCCTTCCCGTTAAAATTTATGAACTCCTAAGAATTCATAATTCATACACGCAATGCCCTCGAAAAAACGTGTTTCCTCGTTCGAAACGCAGAATTCTCTTTTATCTAATCTACCAGCCTGAGAACTATCAACGCCCCTCAAGTTGCGGTGGTCGATTGAAATGTCATTCAACCCTCTCGCATCATCGCGTCGCGGGCAGACAAAGGAAACCTAGTCAAGTGACAGCCCCGGTTTCTCTATTTTGACCGTCAAACACGCGATCCTTGTCACGGTTATAACGGGAACGATTAATGATGGCGCCCGCGCGGTCCATTCGTCAATCGATTGTTATCGACTGTTCCACGGTTTTAGACATCGCCGATGAAGCTAATGTTTGTTATGGCTATGTTTACATACATAGTCCATACAGGCAGATAGAATCAGTATTGCCAACCTGCCACATTTGGGATTGACAAGTTAGCTTGGATATGTTTACTACCGACAATCATGGCAAAATTTGTTCGATCCTTCCAGTCGGTAGTTAATCCGCAGTTTGTTGAATCAATACCCGACATAAACAAACTTGCAAAAAAAAATAATAAAACCATACATAAGTTTGTTCTTGACTTTGGCAAAACTAGCACATGTCACGAGTTCCGCAAATAGACCTTTACTGTCTGAGCTACCGTGCTCGGGGTATATGTTTCGCAACTCACTGTGGTAAATCTTACTGGGGTAATTCCATTAGAGTCACATAGCGCGCATTTCATCGCTTTGATAGTTTCTTCCAGCCCTATTATGACATACGGTAGTCAGGCGACCAGACCGTCTGAAAAGGGCAACAAAGCTGACGAGTGCCAATTTAGCAACCCATTTCGCCAACTTGTTGCCATTTCCAAGTTTGTCGTCATCGTTCATCGGTCGACGTCAACCTCGAATGCTATATCGACCACTCACTCACTGATGGAGCCGTCGGACAAAGTCGTTGCAGCTAATGGTTGCATGATTTATGTAATACGCTTTATCCGCATACCTGTTTGCTTACTTGCATCTTGCATCCTTCTTGTTTTGGAAATTTGTACCTGTATTGCTGTACAGCACCTTTGAGGGGCGACAAGTGACAGTGACAGAATACTCACAAACTTTAGCATGCGTTTGGGAGTAAATTCAAACATATTCATTGTTAAAAAAAAACAATCACTCGGTATTTTTTTGCTTAAGTTTGACATTTACTCACTGCATCATAAAAAGCTGTCACTTTCATGGTGTTTTTTCCGATTCCTTTCATGTTGTAAATGCTGTCATCTCAAAGTTCACGAGTTATAAAGGATTTATATATATCGCAACAGTTATAAAGGATTTATATATCCTCACTTTTTGATACGGATCAAACGAGTTGACATGTTGCTTGTGTCAAGCAATAAGAGTCAGATGTCAGATTGTCCGATGCCGACCAGAAAGCAAGTGTTACAGTGACGTCCATTTGCGCTTGCGTATCGAATGCTTCAGCATACATATCAAACCTTAGAAATTTTCACAGAGATTTCGACATTGTTTACTACTAAAGAACAAGCAAAGACTAGCATTTTGAGGTAGCCATTGTAGCAGACATATTTATGTTCGCTTATACATATGCCCTTAAAACACTTGTTAGAAAAGCCTTTGGCAAGTTGTAACAGTAATCATTTGTTTACAATTTCCATTTAAAGAAGGAAATCGCTAATAGGCCTTTTCGCGTGACAGGTCCATGCATGCATTTGTTTACAAAGTTTGAATAACAGCTGCTAACACAAGCTTGTCATCTGCATAGATGAACTGCCAAAGACCCGAAAATTCAGCTGATTTTAGACGTCAACTGAAAAGGACCTTTATAAAAGTCTTTTGAAAAGACTTTTCTCACAAGCCATTGCAGCATCTATCGGTCAAAGCGATCACGAGCGTCCCAGATGGACGGATGAATACGGAAAGGAGATAAACCAGACACTTTCCATTCAAACGTCCACGGGATGCACACGACCGGCCGTCGTGATTTCTTCACTCAATGAATAGAGATTTATTGCCGCCATCATTACTCACTTTGGCCATCAAGCCCGTTTCGTAGTTGGCTGCAATGCAATCAAACGTAACTGCGTGAATCAAACGATGACGAGATGTCCTCTGTACTGTAGTCCAGCACAAACTGGATCATGAAATGATGTTCAGTACCTGTGGGTGAAATGCAACTCGTAAAGGTGATCCCGAGATGAACTAGCCTAGGGTTAAAAATCTCATTAATACAGACAAAAAAAAGGTCAACATGTTGCAGTTATCAAACGTCTACACAGCTAGTTTTGATTACCGACTTCGGTAAATTTTTACTGGGTT
Source organism: Aedes albopictus (assembly GCF_035046485.1). NCBI lineage: Eukaryota > Metazoa > Arthropoda > Insecta > Diptera > Culicidae > Aedes > Aedes albopictus. Next base: position 20,844 of record NW_026917178.1, read on the forward strand.
TTTGAACTGCTGAACACCCAGTAAGTTTTGCCGATACCGAAAAGCAAGTAAATGAAAAAAATGCTGATCTGTCAAAAATTACCGAATAAGTCAGTATTTTTTCAGTAACATCTTTTACTGGGTTCTTCAGTTAAATAATTGTTTACTCTAGTTTACCGAGATTCCCAATTCCAAAGAAAAGCACCAGCAGCCCGTTTCTACATTTTACATTTGATTCCTTCGGCGTTTTTAATCATTATTGTGGATCGTTTAGCCTTTCTTGTGAATCTTTGACCTCGTAAATTTAAAAAATCTGCGACTGCGGTGAAAAAGGTTTATTTTAACATTTGCTTAGATTGCAAAATCAGGAGGGTTCTTTGAGCGATGTTGCGTTTTTCAAGATTCCTCCCGCTCGTTTCTCATTACGATGTTTCGGACTTCCATTGGCGGAAGCCTCGAAGTTCAAACAATTGCGAGGTGAGCACACATTTGTCGCAGATTTTTTGCTACTTACTTGGCAAAGACGAATCCAGAAGGCCGGAGTCTATGCTGGCGCTGCAGGCAAAATTAATTCATATTGAAAAAAGTTGTAATTCCAATGCTTTTGTGGCCGTCGCCGCTGCTGCTGCTTGAATGTGGTTCAATTGTTGAAATTTGACAGCTCCTTGCTGGAGCTGTGTTGTTTTTATTTGATTTTGACAAAAAAGTCAGTAAAATGATCAACATTACTAAAACTCGGTACTCGTGTTTACTGACTTTTGCTAAGTTCAGTAAAACATTCAAATTACTGGAAATCCAGTTGTTGAATTTACAGTAATCGGTAAAAAAGTAAAATATTTTACCGGAGAACAGCAATTTTCGGCAAAAACTACTGAATTGGCGCTAATTTGGAGATTTACAAATCAAGTCCAGTTAAAAGAAGTACCGAACTGCTAATTCTAAAATAAGTGTGTACTGTAAACTAGTTACACATATTCGATGTCAATAATGATAATAACATCACTGATATTGATTTGGCTTTGCCATGTTAAGTGCCTCACACAATGCATACGTTTGCGTTTGCGTGACAGTAGTTTGACAGATTTCCCATGGGAAAACTGTTAAAAAACGCAAACCACAGACAAACAGACGTAACACTTGAGAAATTTCCATCGACCACGCTTTTAAAGATCATTTTAAATTTCCATAGTTGTGGCTTTCACAACCAGAGGCGCGCGCATCGTTTTTCTATGCGTTTAACGTTACACACTAGCGCCTTCTGTTGACGATATTGCACAACACAGTGATTCGTGCAACTTTTCCACCAGGTGATGGTAGTGTGAACTGGGCGATGGATTTCCATGAAAATCGTTCAAGGTGTTACGTCTGTTTGTCTGTGCGCAAACCTTGACGCAACGGACGCTATGTGCTCCAGGCTTTTCGCAACTGCCTCCTGTCAGAATTCCACTCATAAAGTTATAAAATTTGAATTCATGTCTTCTTCTGTCGGCTTTTCCAATTTGGTTGATGAAGTACCTTTCCAGTATGCGGAAATTTGTTTGCAAACAATTTCCGTATGCAATAGCCGCATGATCCAAGGTCGGACAGCTCCAAACAATCGCTGCGCCGTCATCCATCATGCGTCCAACGATAAGGCCGCGCAATCTACATACCTGTTGACCCGATCCAAGTTACCTATTTCTTTTTTCGGCCGCCCTGATACGAACATCGTATGATGCAATCCCACGTGAACTTCAGACAACGCAGTACAGTACGCCGTAGCCTAACGGCATAAACACCGTTGATGGACAACTGACCGGCTTGTGGACGAAGACGGCTCGTCCCATTGATAAGGTTCTCGCTCTCTCCCTCTCTCGCCTTGCTCTGTCTCTTACCACCGTCCAAAGATCAGCTGACTTCGGAATGACCGGGCAGTTCTTGATTACAGACGAGCAGAGACAGAAGAACACACCCCCTTTGAGTGTTCATAGCGTTCGACTTTGATGGACTCGTGCACGGCACGCTGTTACCAGGTCCACGAACGTCGCGGAAGAGTAATCTCTTGTTTTATACGGAGGTTTAACGGGGGCTTTCCTGTTGTGGGTTTTCACAGCGGTTCACCTTTTGTAATCTGCCAGCTCAGTGCATCCCGCGTGCACGTTCCGCCTACTTTGATTCCACCGCAGATCGCGGTGTAATCAGGGTAGGCGCAGTGTGGACCACGTTCGATAGGCATGGCTTGCTGTGAGTCTGTGACCCGCGTGCTCCCCGATTACGCTTGTGTTGAGATGCGAGTCTAGACTGGATCGCCCTGACCTTCCCGGCGATTTCAAGAAGCACGCAATAATTGGTGCGACAATGGCGCCACTCTCTAGACTGGGATAATCCGGTCCATTTCTTCTCCGCAAACTACGACAAATGCTTTCGCGATGGATTCACTTTCGGCGCCTTTGCCTGCGGAGGACGGCGTGAACGCCGCAAAGTTCCGCTTGACGGACGACAGCAGCCGAAGCAACAGCGACGCAATCAGGCGGCAATGAAATTGATTCGGAACAAATAAAAACTAAACAGTTACACTGTTCAACGCCAACTACGACGCGACCGGCGATATTGGGACCAGGGGGATGACGAAGGGCCAGAATCATCTACCCAGCATTCAATTCAACATGGCGTCCAATGTTTTTGTTTTGATTGCTTAATTCATGGAAAAAATGCGCTGGAAACATCGACACTGCTTTGCTGCTATATATAATATCGTGCAAAGTGATAAGGAAAGAGAAACAATCATCAGACACAACGATTTCGTTTGAAATGTGTAATTTCTGAAATGAGCACTAGCAACACACGAGCCACACACCCGAAAATCAGGAGCAAGTTAGGGTAAACCGACCAGAAAGTGGGTACCAAAACGCGCCGTACCAAAAATGATGTTGGGTGGACCGGCGATGTACCGAGTTTGACAGCCGTGTCACCCCACTGATTGGGACGCGATAGTTATATGCTGTTCGCCCATGTAGTTACCCAATGGCATTGTGCAATGTAAACAATCGGGTTGCCGCCACCGCCGCCGCCTTTGCTGTTGCGGCCTTCTATATCTTTTTGCTCTCTATGGGATTATACGATTTGATGACGAGTGAACCGATTATTATTGGCCGTGCCGTACTTGACTAACGATTATTGCTTTTCGTTCTTTTTTCCATTGCAGTTCAACCATCCACCATGTCGGTCGCTAGTGTACAGGCCCCCCATCTGGCCGAACTGTGTTCGTCGCTAAGGTAGGTTACCCACTAACTACGATTGGTTCATTAATCCTAGCAATAATGACAATGGAGCTCTCACCAGGGTGCGAGGACGCCATTTTTAAGAATCCAGCATCTTGTATGTAAACATTTGTGTATCCACAAAGGAATCCATTGTGGATACACGATAGATGTTGGCTCCTGTCAGATGCATTAGGTGGGATTAGGGCTGCCACATACGTGGGAGCTCTCGAATCCCGTGACAGTACTTCATTCGTTGGTTTTTCGAACTGTAAACAGGACTATTCAAAACATACGTGAACCAATAGGCCTTTCAGGACAAACGTCTTGAAATCCCGCTTCAGCAGTGCATCAGAACTTCAGACGCAGAAATCTCAAGAAGCAAGCTCCAAACAACAGTGCATTTTATTATTCTGTTCTTACTCACTTGTAATAAGCTTAAAATATGGAGCTCAGATGCGCTCAAGGGGGAGTCGCTGAGCACATCTTTACTTGCGCCAATTATTTTCAGTGTGCCACCGGGTATTGAATTGTGCCTCAGTGTGCCCCGAAGTGCCACTGCTTGATGATTCAGATTTTGCTTGGCAACTACCAAGACAACCAACTGTTTGTTTTCATTTTGCAGGTCAAATGCACATGGTTGCCTAGTTTTTTCACCCAAACTCAAATGTGCCTCAGAGTGCCTCGGTGTGTCACACAGCGTATAAGACGGTGTGCTTGGCACCTCTTGGCACAATGTTCCAAGCGACTAGCCCCTTGGATGCGCTGGTTTTGTTTACGAAGAGATTTGTGCCTTCGAAATCGTGAGTAGGTGCCAAAGTCGGCCATTGTGGCGGCCATTTTGGGATTCTAACAAGTCTGCCCTTCAACGAGGCATTTAAAAATAGATTGATTTCCCGGTGCTTTTCAATGACAGGTCGTGTATGCAACTTTTGTTTT
>NW_026917179.1:0-25000 GCF_035046485.1 Aedes albopictus
CTCTAAATCTACCGCTTCAGACTTCTCCCATTAGTGTTCAAATACATTGGTGTTGCAGTGTAACTAAAACCCATTTATTGGAACCAATTCAGCATCTTATCTATATTTACACTCCTGCTTTATCGACATCGAATTCACGTGTACTTATTCTAGGCCTATTCTACTTCATTCCCCTCTCACTCACTAGCTCAAGTTCATTTGTGCGGTACTCAAAAAATGTGCGGTGCGGTGTTCATTTGCCAAGGGGCAAGTCAAATTTTATGCTGCAGCCTACTGCCGGGCGCTTACGCGTATGGCTAACGGTAGAGGCTAATTTGCAGCGGCCACGCTAGCTAGATTGGCTAAGGCTAGGGGCAAGATCTCACCATGCGCATGGGAAAAGAAAAGCATGCATGCTACTTACAGTTTGGACGCTGTACTTCGTGGGGGCATTTGCGGCTACGGTGCAATTCTGCGCGCGTGCAACACGCGCTCTCCCGTTGACTCCTGGTGGGAATCTCCTACTCGACTATGCTGCTGTGGCCGTTCTCAAACGGCGCCTCCCACGGGGATCTGTGGTCTTCTCGACGGGGTACGGCCGTCGCACCGACGATCGTCACCGCCGGTGGTGTAGTGGACTCGGTCGTGCTTGCCACGCTGGTCGTCGCCGGATCGAATCCGAACGAAAAAACTTTTTGGACGCTGGTTTCCACTCGGGACACTTTCAAAATTGACGATGGCCGGCTCAAAGCCGGACCCGTTGCTACTGCCCTGCCTAGGGCGCGGGAATAACGTGCGCTGCCCTCTCCGGCCACGTGTACCGCCGGGTACACGTCTTCGTAGCAGGAAGGCGGGACGAAAACGGTCGTTCTTAAAACGGGGGGTGGTGGTGTGCCGGGCTTCCGCAACTTGCCACAAATCGCTTTATCCGCAAGTCTACGCTCGCACCAGAAAACCGCCAAAATTGCACTATGCACTTTACTTGCCTAGCTAAACTAACTTCTTGAACACACCACGGCGCGAATTACTGCTCGGACCGTTCTCGACTCTTCCGCGGACCTGAACGAAGTGATCGAGCAAAGTCTCAAGGTCCTCAGATAAAGCGCGAGTTCTAAAAATATTCGTCCCCGGATATTACGTGAAATTAACGAAGTTAATTTCGCGAAGAACTAAAATTCGCCTTCACGCACACCAAAATCCTTAATTGTCGGGAGAAAGCATCCCCTTTCCCCAAAGTTGATCCGAGCTTCCAATTCATTGCCCACCCGAAGATATTCAAAGGCAGGTCGGGTCAACGATACTTGAATAGAACTTGGACAGGTCGATGCCCGTAGATCATCACATGGTCGCTTGGCTAAAGGTTTCTAATTTGGCGCCAGAGATCTCTCAGGAACTCATTTAGTTTGTGGTCTGCGGTGTGTGGCAAGGGAACTCAGTGAGTTCTACGCTATTCAGATACTCAAATTCAAATATTGATTTCAAGGGGTAATCCAATAGTGAAATTCATTTATCTCTGGTGGTCTGTACAACTTTTATCTCAATTAATTCATGGTACTGTTACAATCTAATTCAATATAAAACTGAAACAGCATAATACTCGGTTCGTGACTGCCGTTCTCCATCCTCGGTCACGCCTGATGCTCGCCAAGTCACGCTCCACATGATCCGCCCATTGTGCTCTCTGCGTTCCACGCCTTCATGTGTCAACCGGATCATGTCCGGCATTCTTGCAACATTCCCTGTCCACCATATCCTTCCGGCTTTGGCCAATCTCTGGATGCTGGGTTCGCCGTAAAGAGCAGCGGTTCCTGGTTCATCCTTCTTCGCTATACACCATTCTGCTGCACACCACCGAAGATCGTCCTTATCACGCATTGCTCGAAAACTCCGAGTGCTTGAAGGTCCTCCTCGAGCATGGTCCATGTCTCGTGTCCATAGAGGATCACCGGTCCTATCAGCGTCTTGTACATGGTGCACTTGGTACGTGGGTGAATCTTTTCAGACCGCCACATCTTCTGGAGCCCATAGTAGACACAACTTCCACTGATGATACGCCTTCGTATTTCAGGGCTAGCATTGTTGTCAGCCGTCAGTTAAGGATCCAAGGAAGACGAAATCCTCCACCACCTCGAAGGTACCTTCCGTCTATCGTCACATTACTACCTACACGCACCGACCAACAGTCCGAACTTTGCTGCTTCGCGTTTCAGGCGAGTGCACATTTCTGCCACCGTTCCAGATGTTCTGGCAATAATGTCCATGCCGCCCGCAAAGCACACACATTCTCCGGATTTTGTGAAAATCGTACCCTGGCTGTTGAGCCCGGCTCGTCGCGAAACTTATGCAGTTTTGCGCATCGTCCATCGTTGCCTTAATCAGTCTAGTCAACTTCCCAGGAGAGCTGTTTTCGTCCATGATTTTCCATAGCTCTATGCGGTCGATACTGTCGTATACCGCTTTGAAGTCAATGAAGAGATGATGCGTTGGGACCTGGTATTCACGGCATTTCTGGAGGATTTGCCGTACGGTAAAGATCTGGTCCGTTGTCGACCGGCTGTCGATGAAGCCGGCTTGATAACTTCCCATTAACTCATTTGCTTAAGGTGACAGACGACGGACAATGTTCTGAGATAGCGACGGACAATGGTGTAGACATCATTTAGAATGGTCATCACTCTGAAGCTCTCACATTCCAAATGGTCGCTTTTTTTGTGGATGGGACAGATTACCCCTTTCTTCCACTTCTCCGGTAGCTGTTTGGTTTTCCAGGTCCCGACTATCAACCAGTGTAATCAAATGGCCAACTTTTCTGGGCCCATCTTGATGGGTTCAGCTGCAATACCATCCTTACCAGCTGCTTTGTTGGTTTTGAGCTGGTAAATGGCATCCTCAACTTCTTTCAGCGTGGAAGCTGGCTCATTTCCGTCCTCTGCTACATTGGCGTAGTCGTTCCTTCCGTTGTCGTGGTTTCCTGTGCCTACGTCCTCCACGCCATTCAGGTGCTCGTCGAAGTGCTGCTTTCACCTTTCGATGACCTCACGTCCGTCCGTCAAGAGGCCTCCGTCCTCATCCCTGCATATCTCGGCTCGCGAAACGAAGCCGTTGCGAGATGCGTTGAGCTTCTCGTAGAACTTCCGTCTTTCATGGGAACGGCACAGCAGTTCTATTCCCTCGCGTTCCGCTTCTTCAAGGCGGCGCTTTTTCCTCCCGAAAGAAGCGGATTCCTGGAGGAATCCCAGAAAAAAAAATCCTGTAGGAATAACTGAAGAAACTCCTGAATGAATTCCTAGTGGAATCCCTGAAAGAATTCCTGGTGGAATCCCTGAAAAAACTCCTGCAGGAATCCCTGAAAGAATTTCTGACGGAATCCCTCATAGCTTTTTTGAAGAAATTCGTCAAGGAATTGCTGGAAGAATCCCTGAAGAAGTTGTGGGAGAAAGCCATTAGGGAGTTCTTGGAAAAATCCTTGAAGGAGTTATTGGATAAATCCCTCGAGAAAATACTGGAGAAATCCCTGATGAAATGGAAAAGTTCTTGTAGTAATGTCTAGGGTAATTTCTGGAAGAACCTCTAAAGAAATTCCTGAAGGAATCTATAGTAAATATATAGAGAAATTTCTATAGAAAATCCTGAATGAATCTCTGAAAGGTCACGTCCGATGTTCGCCACTCACGTTCCACATGATCCGCCCATTGTGCTCTCTGCGCCCTACACTTTCTTGTGCCAACCGGATCAGTTGCGAACACCAACTTTGCAGGGTTATTGTCCGGCATTCTTGCAACATTCCCTGTCCACCAGATCCTCCCGACTTTGGCCACCTTCTGGAAGCTGGGTTCGTCGTAAAGTGCAGCGGTTCGTGGTTCATCCTTCTCCGCTACAAACCATTCTGCTGCACATAACCGAAGATCGTCCTTAGCGCGTGTCGTTCGAAAACTCCGAGTGCTTGCAGGTCCTCCTCAAGCATGGCCCACGTCTCGTATCCTTAGAGGACCACCGGTCATATCAGCGTCTTGTACATGGTGCACTTGGTACGTGGGTGAATTTTTTTAGACCGCAGTTTCTTCTGGTGCCCATAGCAGGCACGACTTCCACTGATGATGTGCCTTCGTATTTCACGGCTAGCATTATTGTCAGCCGTCAGTAAGAATCCAAGGTAGACCTCGAAGGTACCTCCCGTCTATCGTCACATTACTACCTACACGGACCGACCAACAGTCCAAACTTTGCTGTTTCGTGTTTCAGGTGAGTGCACATTTCTGCCACCGTTCCAAATGTCATGGCGATAATGTCCATGTCGTCCGCAAAGCACACACATTGTCCGGATTTTGTGAAAATCGTACCCCGGCTGTCGAGCCCGGCTCGTCGCATTAGATCTTTTGGAGCAATATCGAAGACTAGGCATGAGAGTCCGTCACCTTGTCGCAGTCCACGGCGATATTCGAATGAATTGGATAGTTCACCCGAAACTCTTACGCAGTTTTGCACACCGTCCATCGTTGTCTTAATCAATCTAGTCAACTTCCCAGGAGAGCTGTTTTCATCCATAATTTTCCACAACTCTATGCGGTCGATACTGTCGAAGTCAATGAACAGATGATACGTTGGGACCTGGTATTCACGGCATTTCTGGAGGATTTGCCGTACGGTGAAGATCTTGTCCGTTTTCGACCGGCTGCCGATGAAGCCGGATTGATAACTTCCCACAAACTCATTTGTTTTAGGTGACAGACGACGGAAGATGATCTGGGATAGTACTTTGTAGACAGCATTCAGAATGGCGATCACTCTGAAGCTCTCACATTCCAAATGGTCGCCTTTCATGTGGATGGGGCAGATTACCCCTTTCTTCCACTCCTTTGGTAGCTGTTTGGTTTCCTAGGTCCTGACTATCAACCGGTGCAGACAGGTGGTCAACTTTTCTGGGTCCATTTTGACGGGTTCAGCTGCAATACCATCCTGGGAGCTGGCTCATTTCCGTCCTCTGCTACATTGGCGTAGTCGTTCCTTCCGTTGTCGTGACTTCCCGTGCCTACGTCCTCCACGCCATTCAGGTGCTCGTCGAAGTTCTGGTTCCACCTTTCGATGACCTCACGTCCGTCCGTCAAGAGGCCTCCGTTCTTTTCCCTGCATATTTCGACTCGCGGCACGAAGCCGTTGCGGGATACGTTGAGCTTCTCGTAGAACTTCCGTCTTTCATTAGAACGGCACAGCAGTTCTATTCCCGCGCTCCGCTTCTTGAGGCGGCGTTTTCCCAACTCTCGCTCCTAGAGAATTCGTTAAATAAACTTCAGGACGAACCTTTGGCAAAACTACTCTCTGAAGGAATTTCTGAAGGATCCTTTGATGGAAATTCGAGAAGAATCCCTAAGAGATTTTCTGGAAGAAAGTCCTGGAGAAATCCCCAATGGGAGTCCTGGGCTACTGGAAGATTATCTTCCGGAGAATCGAAAGAGAGGAGACTTAAAGAGAGCCTCTCATCTGCACTTAGGACCTATAGAAATGTTTGGCCTGAAATAAAATAACTCTTATACTACCACGACTCAGACATACCTGAAGCCCTCTGCAGTAAATTTTACTTGCCCCGTTATGGATCGGGAATGCCCTGAATTCTTTTCTATGGACCCTAGGGGAAATAGAGTTGTAGAAGGTCTTCACCGTACCCAAAAATAGGTACTTCTTTAAATTTGTATTATGGAAGGCGCCTCCTATTCTATCATAACTAATCAGAACAACCGTAATAAGCCTAATAGGAAAATAAATAAGCGTGCTTGTGAACGCCTATTTTCCTTTTGATGCACAGATTATCCGTCACAGTTCAAAAACTTCCAGGATGATTTGCAGAGAATGGCTAACTACAGTGTATCAAACAATTGCCCGTACAGCAATTTGTTTGTCAACAGAATTTTTCATTTGAATGTTTATAACTTTTTTATACGTCAATCAAAAATGCTGAAATTTTGACCAATTATAACCCATACATTCAGAGCCGTAGCGTGGGGTTGGGCAGGTTGGCCCCCGTCAAGGGCACCAGCATCAGAGGGGCGCCGAAAAGACCTAAGGCTAGCGGAAAACAGGATGATGCTACATATTGTTTTCTTGAATGTTATCAAGATTTCTCTATTTTCAGTATCTAAGATTGGTAATATGTTCTTTAGTTTTCCATATTCTCAAATTTCTTTAGTTTATTCTTATTTATTTTGAACATTTACCATAATGTTACCTGAGAATTTATCTACTATTTTATTTTTTAAGCTTAACAAGTTAGCTTTTTAATGAGTAAAGCAAAATCAAAATGCTTTCAAAATTACAGTGATGTTTGTTCCAAAAAAATCCTGAATATTCTCACTGGGGAATGATTGCTTTCGAAGATTTTCTTCCCATTCATTGAATTTTTCTTTTATTCCTTAAGAAACTCAGGAAGTTATTTTCGAATTTATTAAGAAATTAGTGAAAAGGTTCCTCCTGATATTTCTCCAAGGATTTGATTAGACAATTTTCCTTAAGTTTCCTTAAGAAATTTCGGTAGATATTCTTTCAGGGATAAATTTGTAAATTTTCTTCAAGAATCTACAGATTCCTTCGAAAATTCTTCATAACTCTACTTCTCAATACTATTTTACAATGTTTGTCTAGGAGTCCTTCTGGAAAATCTTCAATGAATTTCTTTAAAAATTTTCCAAAATTTCCTCCAATAATTTTTATAGATTCCTGAAAAAATATCTATAACGATTACTTAGAAACTCTTCAATAAATTTCACCAGTAATTCCACCATAGATTCCTTTAGAAAATTCAATAGAGATTCCTTCAGAAATCCCCTCTAAGAATTCCTTCAAACATTCTTTCAGGTATTTTTTTTTAGAAAATCGTATATAGATTTCTTCCGAAATTGTTCCATGTTCACTTGAGATTGATTCATAAATTTCTGCTATAATTCCCAAGAAAACCTTTCATGTATTTTCTCATAAATTTCTCGAGTAAGTTTGGAATTTCTTCAGAAATTTCTCTTGGTTTTCCGCTAGAAAACCTGCCATATGAATTTCATCATAAAACATTTAACCCTTCAGAACGCGCGCCATCAAGCAACCGAAACTTCACCGCGCTCGTGCTGTATACGACGAGCGATGTTTTTTGATAGTGTTGTACTTTTTACAATGGCGCGCGTCCTGAAGGGTTAAGTTATTTTTTTAGAAAACTTCCATGAGATTTCTTAAGAAACTTTTGCAGGAATTCGTTCAAAAATTCTTCCAGTAGTTCTCCACAAATTTTACAAACATTCCTTCAGGCATTTCTTTACGAAATATTCCAGGAATTTCCCCATGAATTTTATTTGAAATTTTTACTGAAATGTCTCCAGGATTTTAATATGCACCGGATATTCCTGCAGCAATTCCTCCAGAGATTTCAACAGAAGCCCATGTAGAAATTTCTTCAGGAACTTCTCCTGATATTTATCCAGGATTACAGATCTTCTGGGAAATATTTTGATCAAATTTCAGAAGTAAGCTTTGGTATAGTTATTGGAAAATTCTGGTATAACCAATTGAACTATTCGCCCAAATTTGGTAGAATTCATCGTTTGAGAACTCTTGAAAACTACTGAAACTCAAGTATTTTCGAAAACAAAATTCAGTTGAAAAAAAATCCAGAAAAGAAAAAAAAAATGAAAATAGTTTAAGATTTTTGAGTAAATTTATGCATCATTCCTGTTCCAAAAATCGGGGAGAATTTGTTTTTTTCGAAACACTAAAATCCAATTTTTAAATAAACTCCGAAAAAAAATAACTACAAGCTTTTCCAAATTAACAGTGTCCAACTGTCATGGGGCGCAAATCTGGATGCTTGCCAAGGGCGCCATGGGACCACGCTACGGCTCTGCATACATTAAAGCTCCATTGCTAAAATTTTCAACGAGATCGAATAAGTTCAATTTTTTTTATGTCACAGCTCATACCTTTTTTTATTCTTGATCACTTAAACTAATTTACAGCTCTATTGTCCACTGGGGCACTACGTGAGCAATTTCAATTGACAGCTGCACTTACATTTTGTACAGCGCCTAGATTCAATTCTACTTTATCGAACTGGTTGCCTTTCTGCTGCTTTCACTTTTTCTACTTTATACCTAGTAGAATGATGAGCACAAGGATGATGACGGATGGCCGTTGTTCCTTTCCAGTCCGATTGGGGGTCCATTATGAGTAGCAGTTCGCCGATGTCCAGGTATCCGGGTCCGTTTGAGCCATGGGGCTCAGAAGAGGGTCAGTGTCAGTTGCTCTCGGGGGAAAAGCAACTGACGAAAAATTGCAAGTGCCGGGGCTGGGAATCAAACCCATGACCATCCGCATATGAAGCGAACGTATGACCAACTACGCCACGGGCCCCGGCTACAGCTCATACCTAAGGCTTTCATATGCAGCTCAGTTTAAGGTTTTATATTAACTAGAAAAAAATGAAAAATTTGTATATGTTGCATTTGGAAATTTATCATATTTTGATCAATAAAAGTGCCAAGTGTTTTCAACTTTTTTAAACTCTCTTAATGTAATATTTTTATGCAGGACCTACTAAACAACATGAGTAGGTCCTATGGATTTTTCGTTCAGTTATTACACTTTTATTGGTGGAAAACGTTTACCATACCATATGTGTAAAATATGGTAAATTTTTAAATATCGTCAACTACATAAGCATATTTTTCATATTTTTTGTAGTGAATATAAAACCCCAAACATAGCTGCATATGAAAGCCTTAGGTATAAGATGTAACACAAAAAAATTGAAAAAAAAAATCATCCAGTACATATTGAGATATAATGTTTTAAAAATGTGTTCAAAAATCTTATAAGTTTTACTAACTGTTATAAAGCTCTCAGAAAACATATTCGATCTCGCTCAAAATTTTACCAATGGAGCATTAATATATGATTCATGATTAGTCAAACTTTCAACGTTTTTGATTGACGCATAAAAAAGTTATAAACGTTTGAATGAAACATTATTTTGACAAAAAATCTGCTGTACGGACAATTGTTTGATACACTGTAACCAACTAAACTTGTAGGAAAGTTTACAGAGTACAGTCGGAATTCCTATAATACGGCGTCACACACTTTACGCTCCACAGTGTCTCAAGTATCTCTCTACATATTCTGTAGATTTACAGAGTGTAGCTAGCTGATTGTATGGCCAACCACTCACAAAAAAAACAGTAAAATTGCCATGGGTGGTACCGTATTATAGAAATTCTGACTGTTATTTCAATGGATAGCAGCGGCCAAGTTCAACAACGAATCGAAACAGAAGCGAGAATATCCACATTTGGACAGATTAAGCTTACCTTACGACGTTTAAACTTTTACGCGCATCAACCTACTGATTAACTACCACGCTCCTCCATTTGCTTCCATTGCTGCTGTGAAGTGTGTGATGAAACCCTGAGAAACTACCACCAACCATGCGTTTCCATATATCTGTACGCTTAACTCCGATCCGAATGCGTTTCCGCGTAACGATTGTTTCTACACTGACACATCAACATACTCTGATAACTACTAAATAGTACCCAATCACAACGGGTTTTCTACTTATTAGAAGTTTTAATATATTTTAGAAATTTTTACGGTAAAATCAAAAAGGTGCATTCAAACTTAGTTACAACATTATGGCACAGTTATAATATACATATCAGTTTGTGTTATAACTTCTGTTGTAACGTCGTATTTAACTGATCCTTACATTTTCCCTTTACATTTCCCCTTTATCGACGGCTAACCCCCATCTTTACCGCGGTGGTTAGCCAATTCTATCCAGACAGAATGGGGGGAGTCGTCTGGATGATTTGCACTTTTACGCGTCGTTAGCGTCGATGGGATGATTTTCCGATACTAATCGGAAAAGGGGGTTCATGCGGCGTAGAAAGCAGACTAGGCATCAAAAGTGAAACGAAGTAGCGTAGATTTGCAACGTAAATAGAAGATGGGTGGCTAGCGCCAACCAAAGTGAGAGTCAACTTAGAACGCAGTAGGTAGGTAAGCCGTGCGGTGGGGCGGTAACAGGGACGACTACCTAGATTCTCTGTATTGCGTCAATTTCTCCGGTTGTGGGTCAGAGACGCACCGCCGCTGGCCTATTCCACCGCGCGCCGTCCGTCATCATTGCGCCAACGTTCAGTTGTAGGCAGAGTGCAGTGAAAAATGGGCAAAGACGGGAGCTCGAGCGAACGAGTCCACAAGAGAAACTCCCCGATACATAACCGGGAGTCCTACGCCTCACCGACCGCGCGCACCCGTTCCGTTGCGTTGGTTGCTGGCGTCGCCGTTGAACTTCAGCATCAAAACATGGGATGGAAAAGTATTACTTCATTCTCCCTCTGGTCGGGTTGGATCGCTCGCTTGCTCGCTATGTATATTGCAGACGACCGTAGTTTTCGTCATTGTCGACTGCGCTCATTCGTGTCTGGCCAACAACCGACTCACACACTGACACAGGCCTGCTCGGGGGGAAGCACAGTATCGCGCGCGAGTTCGACACTTCATGGTACCTTTCCGGGAGCCGTTCGAGCTAGTCTTACATATACTCGCTTCGAGAGAGCACGCCAATCGCTAGAGCTCCTTCGCTTCGTGGTCTCTGGCAAATCTCGGTCACAAGACAAGTGCGCGCGTTTCGCAAGTTCGTAAAGTTCAATTTATTTTGATTGCGCGTTTTTTTGTGTAAAATTTTAAGGTCGCTGTAAGCAACGAATAAACAGCTACACCGGAGGGAAAAGAAACTATTACTGTGTTGAAGAGAATTACGGTGAAAAAAAGTGCTATCGTTAGCGCAGAACATTAGTGTATCGAGGTTAAATCAGAACGAGAACACCGAATCAGCAGAAAGGATTACAACAGAGAGTGCAGAACAAAGCAGAAAAAACAGCGCATTTTATATTTTGGAGGCCCTTGTCCCCCAACGACCCCGTCCAGACAGGCTGTTAGACAGTGAGTGTTACCCTTGTTGTTCGCTTTTTAGAGAGTTCTTGCGGCGGCGGCGACAGCGGCCAAGTGTGTGGTATGTGTGTTGTATATTTTTGGAGAGTTCTGTGAACCGGCGCACTCTTGCAGACAACAAAGGCAGTTAAATGGAGTGTGCTACATGCAGTTTCCATCGAAGATTCTTTGACCCCGAGTCCTGGTGCAGCAGCGCAAAAATCAAGACTCGTGGACTCGAGAACGGTTGGGTGGCTGGCTGGGGGTGGTGCGCATTTCTGACGATGTTTAGAGGGTTGACAAGTATGAGATTGGAAAATTTATGACTCATCATGCATTCTCATCATTTTTGGTTCAACGGGTTCTCTAGGAATATATCAGGTAATGAGAAGTTCTTGGAATCTCCTGAAGAATTCATCATTACTTGATAATTAGTAGGAAACTCAATTGACCCAAAATGTGCAAGAGAGTCCATGGCCGATCATAAATTCGCAAGCTCAGAGTTTTACAAGTTCAGAACAATATTTCATCATCCCCGTGACCTTCGTCCATGAACCCGTCCATGAAGTGGCATGAACCCTTGAAAATGTGATTCAACTGCCTGGTGCACGTTGGTGTGAGTGTATGAACTGCAGCACCTGAGCTAAGAACAATTCAGAGACTATTGCATGAGTTCCTAGAAATCAAATCGAACAGTGACTCAGTGTTTTTCCCGAATACCATGGACAGGCGGCTCGCGGTTTCCTGAGACGTCATTTGCCAATGTGTAAATAGGTTGTGGCCCGTCGGTCGGCAATGGTGATGAACTTGTTAATGGAGTGAGATAGTGAAGGGATGTTACCTAATACGGGATCTCGTGGACAACTTGTGATTAGATGCCTAAGCAAGCGCCCATTCAAGTGATAAGAGAAACCATGTCAATCGGGGCGAGGAGCTCCTTCAGCACGAAGCCAGCGGTACTGGGAGAACTCCGTCGCGGCAAGCGTGTTTTCCGACTCTGACAATAACAAACCAGCGAAATTGCGCCGATGCTGTTGATCGCGACGACGGCGACGACGATGATGATGATGATGATAATGATGATGATGGTGGCGATGGCGTAACAGAGCGAAGGCACGCGGCCCGCTCCTCGTGGTACACGTTTTCTGCTCAGAACACAACACAATGGGGTTCTAAAACGATGAAACGATGCGAACAGCGAAGTGAGGTGGGCGCGGATATCTTGCGAAATGTGACTTGTGGTGGTGTAACGTGACTCTTCCGAACTTAATCGAAAAACATTGCGTCATCCGCCGCCATTCGGGAACAGGTGAAATGATACACTCAGTGACTATTGGATGGGATGGTGAAATAGTTGAACCACATTCGTGAAGGGTTGTCACGTATGTATAGGCTTGTTTGTGAGCTGTTGCAGAACGTTGCCATGATTATACTTTTGATGGTGTAAGGACGCTACTAAGGGGAAACACGAGTCTACGAAATTGACTACACGTGTGCCACTACAAACTTAAAACGGCCTGCTTATTGCATTCCCGATGGGATGGCGCATGTCAGCAGATTGCAGTGTACGATAAAAACAGAGCCTGCTTCGTCTGTTTGTTGTGTCATGGCGGTGGGTGATGAGTTTAATGGAACTGTGGGAATCTCAAGTGAGCGCAATTCGGATGATGTTTACATTTTTTGCACCCGATGCCTACTTCGTCTGTTATTGTTGGCGGCGTAAGGCGCAATAATGCCATCAGACATATTATTAATAATTTTGTTTGTCAACAGGACTCTTTTGCGCTTTGATTCTGTTCTGGTGAATCAAACGATGATTGTGCTGAGCTATTCTATAATACGTACACATGACCAAATGAGCTATACTACGTAATTGGAAATTTACCTTGAATCATGCTTTATATTAATTGATGATGTCATCTTATGATAAACCTAAATTTGTATTATTGACGACGTCAATTACTTATTTGATTTCAAAATACTTCTGTTATGTTGGGGTCATACTTAACCTAAATAAGAAGAAAGTTAATTGCAGTTAACATCAAAGATATGTGTTACCAATAGAAACTAAAAATTACTCATTTGAAAAATCACTGAAAAACTAAAAACTTTCACAATCGTTTTACGTGATTTTTCAAAACATTTCAATACTTAAATTTATAATAGTAATGGCGTATATAATATTTTAACACTTAAACTCAACTTATACGTGTATGTATGTTTTAAATCTTAGAAATATGTACATGTAATAAATAGTTTTGTTCCATTCAAAAATGAGACAAACAAACTATTGCTTCTATTCATTTACGTGCTTCCTCATTTTATAGATCCGTAATAAATTTGAGAATGGTTATCCACTTGCAGTGAGTATCATGAATAAATTATTCAAATAATTATTCTAAAACTTACAATATTTTGAGTTATTATCTAGCATGAGTGCAACTGAACAGCAGATGCTATGTGGACAATGGAGAGAAATTATCAAATATTTTCTTATTTTTTTTACATATTGTTATGTACCATACTGATATCTTCCAGTGAACCAAATATCGCAATGCTTTATTGAGAAGACACAAAATTTTATATATATAGCTTCAATGGCGTATCTACTGCCATAACATTGAATTCAATGGCCTCTATACATTTTACTGAAAATTTTCAGTTTACTTCTTAGTATGTACATGATTTGATGTAAAAAAATTAATAAACAATAACAGATTGATGAAAAAAGCATTTACTACAAAATTTTCTTTTTTGTTAAGGGACTGCGTTTTCCATGTTAGGCTGATACAAATTTAATTTTGACTTTTTGTCTACCCCCCTTCAAAAATTTTTGGCAGGATTTTGCATTTTGAGGGGGCAGATAAAAAAATATTTATCAAAATATCGGGTCTTGCCAAAAAATCTTTAACAAATCTGTTGAATTTTTAATATTTTTCAGATTAAATGCTTTATAATGTTTATCCCCCCCCCCCTCGACCAGCCAAAGAGTGGTGGGACAAAAAGTCAAATCAATATTTGTAA
Source organism: Aedes albopictus (assembly GCF_035046485.1). Classification (NCBI taxonomy): domain Eukaryota; kingdom Metazoa; phylum Arthropoda; class Insecta; order Diptera; family Culicidae; genus Aedes; species Aedes albopictus. The sequence goes on from NW_026917179.1 coordinate 13,969, forward strand.
CGGCCTTATTTATAGAGAATAACTATTTCACTAAGCCAATAACAAGATGTACACAAAACGTATTGTTTTATTTATTCGCAACTATTTAAAATTTCATCAAAGCTATCGAACACACAAAAACACAATTCACACGGAATTGCTAAAAAAAAGCAGTCCGAAGGCAACTCTTATCAGTGCAGTCACCTGTTTACCATTCCAAAATGCACAAATCATGGTTCCAAACAAATATTTGCATCAACCTGCAACAACAGGAATATGATAGCACACATCTGTTGTGAAATGAATTCGGGGGGAATGAACCTACCAGAACACAAAAAAAAAATGCACCAAATAATTCCGCCACCAACTTGTAGCGATAAGATACGAAATTCCCAATTTCAGAAATGATTCATAATAACCAGCAATTCGTGCGAAATTCGTTCATTACTGGAAGCCTAACCTCCCGGAACATCGAGTAAATCCCCTAAAACAAGAACAGCCCGCCTGATTAACGCCTCCCATGCTCTCACCTAACAAACGCATCACAACAGGAAACCCAATCGCCACCGAAACGGAAAAAAAATCGCGCAAAAACACATTCCTTGCGTAAGCGCACGTTTCGCTCCCGCATGTCGTCGTCAGCGTCATCGCGCCATCACCGCTGCTCCAAAGGCCTGCCGTCACCACCGGCACCGTCGTCGTCTTCGTCGTTCGTTCATCTAATCTTGTTTTGCCGTAGTATCTACAGTTACCGCGTCTAACTCATACCTAGTAGGCAAACGCGCCCGCCTGATGACGCGACGCCGTCGACTAGCAATCTATTGACTAACCAGTCACCATTCGGTGGGAGTAGACAGGCTATAGATACGCCAGATACGTGACGACCGAGAACTACGAGGGGGTGTTGGAAGGCACGATAAAATCAATAACAGGCACATGCTTCAGGCACTCGCTTAACAAGTGCATGTGTGTGCCGTGTAGTTATGCATATCTATACTCCAACCGGAGGATGTAGCAAATCCACATTGTCACATGTCGGCTTCACGTGCATCCCACTATTGATTACAAAACACTCTGCTTGAGTTCAGCACCCGGCCAGCCTCCTCCCCATACCGACGTATCAATAGCAATAGGAAGCAATCAGTGAAGTACTAGATTGAAAGTAGTGAGCTGGATTTTTGTATGGTGAGATGATCAGTTCTCCGTTTCTGCAATGAAATGGTGCAAACAGCGTGGGTTATATGATTCCTTGCCTAATTTGATGCTGTTTGAGCAAAAGTTTGGGTAACTGTGTTGTTGAAGTTACAAGAAATAAATAATACAACAACACAGTTACCCAAACTTTTGCTCAAACAGCATCAAATTAGGCAAGAAATCATATAACCCAAGCTGTTTGCACCATTTTATTGCGGAAACGGAGAACTGATCATCTCACCATACAAAAATCCAGCTCACTACTTTCAATCTAGTACTTCACTGATTGCCTCCTATTCAAGCACCTCCTGCCCTGCCGTCGTTTGTCGTTGTTCCGAGTGTAGTACTAGATTTGTGGTATGGTTGTGTGTGTATGAGCGAGCGCGTGCATGCATTTGAATTTGCCGCAAAGTTCTCACGGCGCAGTTCGTTGCACGTTTTCACTAATCAAGTTGTTTGTATTTCTGTCATTCCTACGCTCATTGCAGATGCACTAAGACGAACTATGATGGTTGCGGATTTTGTATCAAGACCACAAAACGGTTCGCCAATTAACGGTGAAATACCAGGCCAGAATCATAACAACTCCAATATGCCTGGTAAGTCAGCTCAACATTGAACACCCGTTGTTGAGTACGTACGGATCGATACTAATCAATTACTTTTATGCTTTTCTTTTCTCTAACAGCACACAGTGCCTTGCTGATGAGTAACAGCTCAACGGGACGGGCCAGTCCAGCTAGCCCCGAATCGGACTACAATGGTAATGGCTATGATCTGTCGGGTCATCTCAAGCGCAAAGACTTGTTCAGTCAGCGCAAGCAACGTGAGTTTATACCGGACAACAAGAAAGACGACAGCTATTGGGATCGACGACGACGCAATAATGAGGCAGCAAAACGATCCCGAGAAAAGCGTCGCTTCAACGACATGGTTCTGGAGCAACGCGTAGTCGAGTTAACCAAGGAAAATCACGTACTGAAAGCACAGTTAGATGCTATCAAAAACAAATACAACATTTGTGGAGAAAATTTGGTTAGCGTTGATCAAATCATGGCTACGCTGCCCACCAATGAGCAAGTTCTCAGCTCCACCAAACGAGTCAAAATCAACAGCACTCCGCCAATAGTATTCCCTCTTGCGAGGCCTACAGTTCCCCAGTCACCGTTGACTCCGCAACAAGGACCACAAATACCGTCGCTACACTCACATCAGCCTTTATCGCAACCAAATGTGATCCAACCATCCCAACAGCATCCTACTCAGCAGCCACAGCAGCAATCCCAGCAGGCAGCAGTCATTCACCCCAATCCCAACATTGAATCTCCCCCTCCGCCACAATCAATCGCATCGCAGCTTCAACAAATCACAATTCAGCATACTAGTTCCCACTACAGTCACCATTCACCCGCCGCCATCTACCGAGAGTATGAACCACTAACCAGCAACGGTAGCAGTCGGTGTGATAGTAATAAGCATGAAACAACTATCCGCAGCCCGCTCGCTAGAGTCGAACTCATGGAGCATGACGACCATCGCAGCGAACAGCTTGCCGAGCATCGTGACCGTGAACGTGAACGTGACCGTGAGCGCAACTTGGATCGGACCGATGTTCCTGTGTTACCGGTTCCTACCTTCGGATCGTCGAACTCTCACATCAGTGGACCACATATCTCGCACCATCCGTACTCCTCGCCCTACACAATTCCCAACTATCCGGTCAGCTACTCGGCCAACCTGTACCCATCGCCACCGCGAGAGATCAATGCACTACTCACCGCAAACGTGCTCAACCTTAGCCGGCGGGCACCTTCACCATACGAAACGTCCAACGGTACTGGATCCAACAGCAGTCACAGTAGTTCCGGTGATGACGAGCACGATCGCGAACACATGCACGATCACAACAACAGCCTGCCGGTAAAACTGCGGCATAAGTCGCACCTGGGCGACAAGGACGCAGCCACGGCTCTTCTCGCACTACAGAACATCAAACAAGAACCCCAGATTCGATCATCTTCTCCTTGGGACGATGGCGACGGTGGTTCGTCGGATGAACGTGACTCGGGCATTTCCACCGAGTGGCCCACAAAAGCCGAGCAGAAGATGATGGTACCTATTCCATCATCGCCCCCATCCACCTCGGTCTCACCGACTACCGGTAACATCATCGGCGGTAAGATTACCTCAATCCCAGCATCAGTCGTCATCAGCAAAAAGGCCGAGGAAAACATCCATCTCCAGTCGAAATTGGCCCGGCTGGAGTCGGAAGTGGCCACTATCAAGAATATGATGATTTCCAATACCACTGGCAGCGCATTTGGTGTCACAGCCGCGGCACAGTGATACAGGGCGAACCCCTCGGCACTGGCCGTCCGCGAGATCTAGTACGGTAATGAACGTCTATTGTGATGAGAGCACTAATCGCTGATGAATAGTGGTGACTGAGATATAGGTCCTAAAGTGCAAACAATGGGAACGAGTGTTGGAACGCTGTCCGTTTTATGAGCTGAGTGGAAGTATATGAAATATTTATTGCTAATTATTAACGCGAAAGATAGCATTTTTGTCAGTTGTTATTTTTTTAAGTAAACAAGTCCTGAAAAGTGCAGTGACCGATAATGAGAAGGAACAAGATAAGAGGTTTAAAGAGGGAGAAATCAGTCCATATATGATAACCTAGATTTTAACTGAACTGTTTAATGCAACAATAAAAGGACAAACAGTTGAAAACAACTTTTATCTTCAGGGAAGATTGTAGTACAGCGAAAGTGATTGGTGAGAAAATAGCTGTTGCAAAAGTACAGAAAACGATTGTAATAGACTCGTATAGCACGTAAGGAAACATGTTTCGGAATTGTGATATATATTTTTGTATAATACGGCAAAGGAAAGGATTTACCTTCTGTTTTATGTATTTTTAGAAGCAACAGTGAACGTGAGAAGAAGGTATCTTTTTAATTTATTACTTTTTCCTATAAGTACCACAGTTAATTAGGACCTAACGAGGAAATTTGAGAAATTTCAAATCAACTGTTATATCTTTGATGCCATCACCGGGATATAAAACTAGGTGATAGAGCGGGCATTTGTGGCGCCCAATACCCCTATAAAATTGACTTTAATCTATTCGCTATATTTGTCTTAAATTTTTAATAATCTTAAAGCAAAAACATCAAACTATTAGTGATGAACTGCAACAAAATAAATAATCATTACTTTCCACAAAGTTGTCCCAACTTTCAGAACTGATCTTGAATCACTACTTACAAATTAAACCTAAAAAGTACTACTGAACCCCTACACTTTAGCTATTATTTGGTAGAAATAAAATGTCACTTTTAATCATAAAACAAGAAAAGATATGAAAATGAAATGTATAATTTGTATCAAATTTATGTATTTAAATATATATTTTTAGAAAAATACTTTTTTGTATTCTTATACCCTTATCACAGACTTTCCATCCTAAATACCAATTGTTCGAACTAAGTCTCGTTCTTCTTCTTCGGCTTACTACTTCGGAAAACAAACCATATGGAATGTTGAGAACAGAGCATTACATGTTCACTTCACTTGATTTTCACACAGTGAATCAAAATTCGCGCAACAATAACGACAATGTCGCAACCTGAATTTGATGCGACATTCTACCAAATGCGACATAGGTTTGTCCCAACTTGAACAAAATAGGACAAAGAGTTTAGAGATTTTTAAGGCTTGTATTGTGATTTTTGAGCGGTAACTTCGAGTCGGAAAACACTGTAACGCTGCTGAAGATGTACCATCAAAAAGTTTCGATTTTGGGTTGGTAATAATTGATTATTCACGAGTTGAAAAGTACGCAACAAAATCAGGTTCCGTTTTGTCTGCAACAAAATTTTTCGAGATCATGTCATTATCTGTTACCAGTTGGGATAAAGAGTTATCACCGCGCCTTCTTTGTTGCTTGTTTTATTTCCATCCTCTGTCGCACTGATTGATGTTAGTGTCTCCCCCCATTTGCCTTGGTCCCATATACCTACGTGCTCCATGACATGACCCTGTTCAGGTGCTCATCAAAGTACTACATGCATGCATCCATCGAGAGGCTCTAGTTCTTATATCTGCACATCTCGGCTTCTGCTGTTGCAGAATGCATTAAGCTTCTGCTAGAATTACAGTATTTCTATAGATTGGCAGCTCAATTCCATGTCATCACACTCCGTTTCTTGTAGGTGGCGTTTTTACTCCCAAATGTAGTGGGTCAGCTTACAGCTGTTCCCGCTTCTGCTTGTAATGTTCTGCCAGGTTTATTGCTGCAGCATCACCGCCCGTACTGTGTTCTTCTTCCATAAACAACTACTTGCACACCATTTGCTCCATCGACTCCGTTTCACGTACGTCTACGTTGTTGAAGGCTGCTTTTACTGTAATCCAGCATTTCCCTAGAGGGGTTACTTCGAGCTGGCTCTCATCCAGAAACAATTGCTTCAGTCGCTATAAGCGGTACCGTGGTGATCACCGGTCCTGTATATTTTTTTTTATGACGGAGAGTTTCAGGCTTGAGAGGCAACGTTGACAATGTCGGAGTAGGGCCGTCTTTTAATTTGGACGTGGTTGATTTAGGACTCCATCTACTAAGAAGATCTTTGGCTGTGACGAGGCAGTGTTGAAAAAGTTACTACGAATAGCCATGTTCTTGAAGGTAACCCATTTCCGTTCATCAGCTGAAAAGCGCTGAACTTTTCAATCGTTGGTCTGAGTTCCTCCTCCTGATATATCTGAGCGTTTAGGACTTCTATGGCGATCTTGACATCGTGCTTTGGACAGCGTTCATCTTCATCGGTCACGTTGGTTACGCTGAAATTGAAGAATCAGTCCTTAACCCTCAACCTGCTCATTCAACCAATCACAGTTGAGCTTACACACCAAATTTTTGTTTACTGGTATTCAGCAAACTTTGCTGATTTTTTGTGCTGATTTTATTCAGCAATGCGAATTTACTGAATATCAGCAATTATTTTTCAACTTGCTGAACCATCCAGCAATTTTGACAGTTGATCAGCAACGTTGTGCTGAAATTCAGCAAAAAAATTGCTGAAATTCAGCAATTTATTTTGCTGATTTTTTTTTGTGCTGGAAGCGTTTCAAAAAATTTGGTGTGTAGAGTGCTTCACTGGCATTTGGACGTTGGTGAGCCGCCTCTAACGTTTGGAAGCAGACGCTGTTGTGAGACGCTTCTAAATTGAAGAGCAGACGCTCAGGTTTGCAGAAGCAAACCCCCTTTTCCAACCAAAGCGACCAAAGCCTTTACCAATACTCACATTTTCCAATACCAGGTACTTTGTAACTTAAGTTATATAGTAGAATAGCTAAATTTGAGACCCAAGCGGTCATTCATTCATCACGTAAGCATTTATGGAAGGTGAATATATGGAAAGCCTTATGCAATTAACGAAAACATTACTGCATTTTTTTGGAGATAGGATCAGGGACCATTTGGGCTGGGGGACCTAATTTGGTCACTTGCTGCTATAACGCGGTCAATTTTGAACCGATTCACTTGAATCGCAGCATCAAGTGCCAAAAATAGGCAGCAAGTGGGTGTCCAAGTGGTCACAGACCCTACATTTCACTGCTGTGTGTTACTAAAGTGTCAATTATTCATCTTTCGATGTTTGTTCATTGTTGTTCTACATAGTACGTTATGATAGGCAAAGCGCTCTCGTGCTAGATGCGCATGCAATAAGCACCTACTTATTTTATTCGCTTAAAATATTAAAAAAAAATAAACAAAACACAACTAGTCTTTGGATAAATCTATCTTGTAAAGAATATAGTTAAACTTCCCCAATTAGGAGAACTTCTCTTCGTTATGGTTTTTTTAACCTGTTAAACTCAAAGTTTGTCTAACATCTTTCCCATCCAAGCTGAATGGTATGACCAATTTTGAGGGAATTTGGTCGACAAAAACACCCAAGACGAAGAGAAAAAAGTGGTCGATAATACCCAAAGTCACCCTGTTATTTTATAATATACTAGCAGTCCCAGCAAGCGTCGTCCTGCCTGCCTACTTTATTTTTTGACATCCGGTTCCATGAAGAAATGCCCCTCAAAAAGGAATTTCAGATTTTCCCGTTTTTCTTGCCTTCCCGGTCTTTTTTTTTTCAATTATTTTTTCGTACGAACACGTCGGAGGCCTGGCGAAATGGAACAGTGAAAGAATCATGTCGATCTGTTGACCCGTTCCCGAGCATATTCGTGACATGGAAACACCATTTTATTTTTATTTATATAGATATGTTAACTTAAGTTTCAATCAGAAAATCATCAGAATCCGTTGAAAACAATGAAAAGTGATCGTTAACAAGCCGATGACCTGGGATCGAATCCCACTCACGACATTTGTTTTTTTTATTTGTTTTTTATTCGTGAATTTTTACTAATGCTATTTTTTTACACACTCACATCAAACCCGAAAAATCTCGTTAATACAGGTAAAAAAGTTTAATTAAATCGTTTAGGTACAAGCATAGTGGTAATTTTGGACTTGAGGTTGGCATGGCTGAAATACTTCCGAGGTTGTTATTTCTCCTATAATATATGTTATTTCTCGATATCGATGCTGGTGCATGGGGACGTTCCGAGAAACAGCCAGGCACGCGCAGCGCTCTTCTCAACAATGTGACTGAAGTTTTTGCAACGTGATCATTGCTCGTTGCAATCGTGCCGGTGCAGTGCGGAAATGCTTGCATAACTGACAATATTGTAAGAATTCCACATGATTTAACAAAGCTGACTGCAATAAATGTTAGTCTTGAAATTGATGATAACTATTTCAAAGTTATATTCTGTTTTCAAAGTAAGACACTTCTAAATCTTAAAAAAAAAACAAAAACAAATCAAATTGATGGGATCTGCCTTTGACAAAACAAAATCATATCCCTCAAATACACAAATTAGCAGTAAACCCCAATAAAATATAATCAAAAATAAGAAAGCCAGCAATGACATAGCACTACTGTAGAGAAAGGAAACGTTTTTGCAGGCATGGTGCATTTCTTCCGTACCTACCTTCGTCATTTGAGCTGCCCATTTGCATGTAGGTATACGACGTCAAACAAGTAAGAGTTTTTTTCACCTGAAGAAAGCAATGCCTACAATGAAGACATCCATCAATAGAAATCCCTATGTGTGTCAATTCGGCTGGCCGTGGCCGATTCCCAATATTAATGTGAGGCACGATTTCGCGGCTGCCTTGAGGGCTCTCTGGAATAGAAGCAGCAATCGGCTACTGTTGTTTGCAGTGGGAATAGGTTCATTTGTTATGCTAAGGTGAAAGTATGTTGGCCACTAGAGTAATGACATCGAATGTGGGAATGTACGCGGGATAAGGAACAAATGTTAATCGAACATATAAAGCTCTGATTTACAACTACGCGAGCATGCCATACATATGAATACATTATATTGCACTAGTTTACAGCATTTTCAGCTTATTATCATTTTTTGTCTAGAAGCATGCCCAGAGTTCAAAAACGTGAATAAAAAATACAGTAGACCGGCTTTTTTACAACTTTCCATAAAATGCTGGAGATTTGAAATCGATGTTCGTTCTATTGTTTTAGCCAAAGCTACCTTCTCCGTAACCAGTGCACTGAAGTGCTGCAATTAATCTGAAACTATTACTGGTAACACGTTAGAATATTACCGTCTACCCCCGTTGGTTTGAACGACACCTCATGCAAACCAACAAGGTTCATTTTTTAATTTGAACTTCTAGTAACCCTGTGGGCATCGAAAAACACACCGATGGTAACCCTTTTTGCTGTTTTGTTTTGATTCTGCATTCCGTTTCACCCCGTTCCATGAGCAGAAAGACGTTTGAACCCAAGTTTGAATCATTTTTAGTTAGAACGATGTGCAGATTAGAGAGGGTCAAATTAAAAAGTGTTCAGATTAAATGAGGTCAAACTAATGGGAGTGGAAGGTATTTTAAATGTACGGTGGGAAATAACTTTTTAAATTGTATGTTTTGCTGAAAAACAATTGGAGTACTCACTAAACAGATTAAATTGCTGCGTAAGCCATGATTTTCTGCTTATTTGAAATGTTTCATGATTTTGTGAATGAAATAATCAAAGATTGCCTTGGTGATCACGACGTTTAATCGTTTAATCAGTTTACGCTGTTAAGTGAATCCCCCTAATAAGTTTTGTCAAAATGATTTTAAAGTTTTGCGAGAATTTTCGGGTATTAGCATTAGCATTAGCATTAGCATTAGCATTAAGCGAGTCGCACAAATTCGTAGGTGGTACAGTCCTAGACCGCTGTTATGAGGGTTGCCTCCTTCCCGTCCGAACCAAAGCACAAAGATTTGGGACTAATCTCTGACTCTTAGACAAGACTGACGCAATCCTCCAATGGTCGAGCACTGTCCTGGCCACGTCCTTGCGACTGCTGAGGAATGGGAAAGGATGGTTAGTTTTGGACACCTATAAAAAATGTAGACAACTCTACGATCTCTCAGGCCTAGGTGTCACGGGAATTTGGGTGTTGTTAGTGGAAGGGTAAACTCCAAAGGATACGCTTGGTTAACGTTCAGGCACACCATTGTTAGACTGCTTCGAATTAGTTGTCTGCCCAATTCATCCTTGTTTCCTCGTCATCTTGTTGGCATTTGGTTGAATTAATAGATTCTTCGGTTGATAATCTGAAATATAAAATAATATTAACATCGTTCGTCAATTAAGCTACATATTAGTGATACGCTCGCCACAGTTACATATTTTTAAAATATTATTTATATCGTACGATACATTTACCTGAATCCTGCTGAAATAAAATGTTAATTAGCAGTACATTGAAACACAAATACTACAAAACACAAGGAAAAGAGCATCAAACTTTGATCTTGGAATATTTAAAAATACGTAAATATCAAGATCAAAATTTGATTTGGTAGATCTTACACCGCAACGCACCATTCTAAGGTGATCTACCCATGTTACGGGGTTGCGAGAATTTTCGGGTATCATATAAAAAGCGTTACGGTGAGGCCGCCTCTCCCCGGAGTCGAAAAATGTCGAAATTAGCGTTACGTTATACCGTCTACCCTCGTTGGTTTGACCGCATCTAATCTGAACACTTTTTAATTTGACCCCCGCTTATCTGCACATCGTTCAAACTAAAAATGGTTCAAACGTCATTCTGCTCATGGAACGGGGTGAAACGGAACGCAGAATCAAAACAAAACAGCAAAAAGGGTTACCACCAGTGTGTTTTTCGATGCCCAAAGGATTACTAGAAGTTCAAATTAAAAATGAACCTTGTTGGTTTGTCGTTCAAACCAACGGGGGTAGATGGTAAATGGATGCTGCTATAGCACTCCTAAGAATAGAAAAATGCAACTAAACTGCTGAAACATAAGAATTTCTCTTACAAGTTTTGATTTTTCATCTTCCTCTAGCGGAAATTGTGAGGAAAAGAATCCGTTTGTTTATTTTAAGATTTTTTTTTGTTTTTAAACCCAGTTTCGTGTTCAAAAGTAATCGATAAAGAAATTTCTTGAGCAATTTCTGGCAGAAATTTTCTACAGAGACTGCTATTTCTTCGCAAATGCGTCCTGCGATCGAAGAAAAACGGTTCCTTGAGCGATTCAGGCAAGGAATTTCCCGTGCTTCAAGATAGGCCGAATAATATCTTCTAAACTTCAAACAGCCCTCCATTTGTATAGTTTGTGATATTTGTGCTGAATAATTATTGTTCAAAATTATCAAATGATAAAATTGTTTTGAGACGATTTTTTTGAATTTCTAGACAAATTCCACGCAAAGCACTTAGCAGGGGCAATCTATAGATAAATTCTTAAATACAG
>NW_026917180.1:0-25000 GCF_035046485.1 Aedes albopictus
TCATTCCCCCAGGAATTTTTACAAAGATTCATCTAGGGATTCCTTCAGGAATTTCTCCAGAGATTCCTCCTGGAATTTCTCCGGGGATTCCTCCAGGTATTTCTCCAGGGATTCCTCCTGGAATTTCTCCAGGGATTCCTCCAGGAATTTCTCCTGGGATTCTCTCAGGGCTACTTCCAGGGATTTCTCCGTGAGCTCCTCCAAGGATTCTGCTAGGGATTCCTCTATGGATTCCTCCAGGAATTTTTTTAGGGATTCCTCCAGGAGTTTTTCTCGAAATTCCTTCAGGAACTTCTCCAGGGATTCCATCAGGGCTTCCCCAAAGAATTCCTCCAGGGATTCCTCCAGAAATTTCTCCAGGGACTCCTGCTGAAATTTCTCCGAAGTTCCTCCTTGGATTCTTTTAGGAATTCCTTCAGGCATTCCTCCAGGGTTTCTCCAGGGATACGACCAAAAATTTCTCCAGGAAATTTTTAAAGATTTTTTTCAGCATCTCTCCAGGAACTTCTATAGAGATTCCTCAAGGAATCGCACCAGGCAATCCTCCAGGAATTGCACAAGGGATTTCTCCAGGAATTCCGCCAGGAATTTCTCCAAGATATCCTTCAGGAATTTTTACAGATATTCTTCCAGGAATTCCTCCATGCATTTCTCAAAAAAAATCTCCAGGAATTTCTCCAGGGATTCTTCCAGGAATTTCTCCAGGGATTCTTCCAGGAATTTCTCCTGGGATTCCTCCAGGAATTCCTTCAGGTATTTCTCCAGGAATTTCTCCAGGGATTCCTCTAGGAATTTCTCCAGGGAATCCTTCAGGAACTTCTTCAGGGATTTCTCCAGGAATTTCCCCAGGCATTCATCCAGAAATGGAACCAGGCACTCCCCCAGGAATTTCTCCAAGATATCTATTGTACTGAGATTCCTCCAGGAATTTCTCCAGGGATTCCTCCAGAAATTTCTCCAGGGATTACTCCAGGAATTTCCCCAGGCATTCATCCAGAAATGGAACCAGGCACTCCCCCAGGAATTTCTCCAAGATATCTATTGTACTGAGATTCCTCCAGGAATTTCTCCAGGGATTCCTCCAGAAATTTCTCCAGGGATTACTCCAGGAATTTCTCCTGGGATTCTTCCAGGAATTTCTCCAGGGATTCCTCCAGAAATTTCTCCAGGGATACCTCCAGGAACTTCTCCAGGGATTCCTCCGGGAATTTCTTCAGGGATTCATTCAGGGATTCCTTCAGGAATTTCTCCAGGAATTTCTCGAGGGATTCCTCCAGGAATTTCTCGAGGGATTCCTCCAGGAATTTCTCCAGGGACATGTCCAGGAATTTCTCCAGGAATACCTCCTGGAATTTCTCCGGGGATTCCTCCAGGAAGTTCTCCATGGATTCCTCCAGGAATTTCTTCATGGATTCCTCCAGGAATTTCTCCATGGATTACTCCAAGAATTTCTCCAGGGAATCCTCCAGGAACTTCTTCAGGAATTTCTCCAGGAATTTCCCCAGGCATTCATCCAGAAATGGAACCAGGCATTCCCCCAGGAATTTCTCCAAGATATCCTTCAAGAGATTGTACTGAGATTCCTCCAGGAATTTCTCCAGGGATTCCTCCAGAAATTTCTCCAGGGATTCCTCCAGGAATTTCTCCAGGGATTCTTCCAGGAATTTCTCCAGGGATTCCTCCAGAAATTTCTCCAGGGATACCTCCAGGAATTTCTCCAGGGATTCCTCCGGGAATTTTTTCAGGGATTCATTCAGGGATTCCTCCAGAAATTTCTCCAGGAATTTCTCGAGGGATTTCTCCAGGAATTACTCCAGGGACATGTCCAGGAATTTCTCCAAGAATACCTCCTGGAATTTCTCCGGGGATTCCTCCAGGAAGTTCTCCATGGATTCCTCCAGGAATTTCTCCAGGGATTCCTCCAGGAATTTCTCCAAGGATACCTCCAGGAATTTCTCCAGGGATTTCTCCAGGGATATCTCCATGGATTTTTTCATGCATTTCTCCAGGGATTCCTCTAGAAATTTCTCCAGGGATTCCTTCAGAAATTTCTCCAGCGATTCTTCCAGGAATTTCTCCAGGGATTCCTCCAGGAATTTCTCCAGGGATTCCTCCAGGAATTTTTCCAGGGATTCCTCCAGGAATTTCTCCAGGGATACCTCCAAAAATTTCTCCATGGATTCCTCCAGGAATTTCTCCATGCATTCCTCCAGAAATTTCTCCAGGGATTCCTTCAGAAATTTCTCCAGCGATTCTTCCAGGAATTTCTCCAGGGATTCCTCCAGGAATTTCTCCAGGGATTCCTCCAGGAATTTTTCCAGGGATTCCTCCAGGATTTTTTCCATGGATTCCTCTAGGAATTTCTCCAGGGATTCCTCCAGGAATTTCTCCAAGGATACCTCCAGGAATTTCTCCAGGGATTTCTCCAGGGATATCTCCATGGATTTTTTCATGCATTTCTCCAGGGATTCCTCCACAAATTTCTGCAGGGATTATTCCAGTAATTTTTCTAGGGATTCCTCCAGGAATTTCTCCAGGAATTCCACCAAAAATTTCTGCAGGGATTCCTCCAGGAATTTCTCCAGGAATTTTTCCAGGGACTCCTCCAGGAATTTCTCCATAGATTCATCCAGGAATTTTTCAAGGGATTCCTCCCACAAATTTCTGCAGGGATTCTTCCAGCAATTTTTCTAGGGTTCCTCCAGGAACTTCTCCAGGATTTCCTCCAGAAATTTCTCCAGGGATTCCTCCAGGAATTTCTCCAGGAATTTTTCCAGGGATTCCTCCAGGAATTTCTCCATGAATTCCTCCAGGAATTTCTCCAGGAATTTCTCCAGAAATTTCTCCAGGGATTCCTCCAGGAATTCCTTCAGGAATTTTTCCAGGGATTTCTCCAGGAATTTCTCCAGGAATTTTTCCAGAGATTTCTCCAGGAATTTCTCCATGAATTCCTCCAGGAATTTCTCCAGAGATTTCTCCAGCAATTTTTCCAGGAATTTTTCCAGGGATTTCTCCAGGAATTTCTCAAGAAATTTTTCTAGGGATTCCTCCAGGAATTTCTCCAGAGATTCCTCCAGGAATTCCTCCAAGAATTTTTCCAGGGATTTCTCCAGGAATTTCTCCATGAATTCCTCCAGGAATTTCTCCAGAGATTTCTCCAGCAATTTCTCTAGGGATTCCTCCAGGAATTTCTCCATGGATTCCTCCAGGAATATCTCCAGGGATTCCTCCAGGAATTTCTCCAGGGATTTCTCCAGGAATTTCTCCAGGAATTCCTCCAGAAATTTTTCCAGGGCTTCCTCCAAGAATTCCTCCAGGAATTTTTCCAGGGATTCCTCCAGGTATTTCTCCATGAATTCCTGCAGGAATTTCTCCAGAGATTCCTCCAGGAATTTCTCCAGGGATTCCTCCAGGAATTTTTCCATGTATTCCTCCAGGATTTTTCCAGGCATTTCGCCAGGGATTCCTCCACAAATTTCTGCAGGGATTCTTCCAGCAATTTTTCTAGGGATTCCTCCAGGATTTTCTCCAGGGATTCCTCCAGGAATTTCTCCATGAATTCCTCCAGGAATTTCTCCAGGAATTTCTCCAGAAATTTCTCCAGGGATTCCTCCAGGAATTCCTTCAGGAATTTTTCCAGGGATTTCCCCAGGAATTTCTCCAGGAATTTCTCCAGGAATTTTCCAGAGATTTCTCCAGGAATTTCTCCATGAATTCATCCAGGAATTTCTCCAGAGATTTCTCCAGCAATTTTTCCAGGATTTTTTTCCAGGGATTTCTTCAGGAATTTCTCAAGAAATTTTTCTAGGGATTCCTCCGGGAATTCCTCCAGGAATTTCTCGAGGAATTTCTCCATGAATTCCTCCAGGAATTTCTCCAGAGATTTCTCCAGCAATTTCTCTAGGGATTCCTCCAGAAATTTCTCCATGGATTCCTCCAGGAATTTCTCCAGGGATTCCTCCAGGAATTTCTCCAGGGATTTCTCCAGGAATTTCTCCAGGAATTCCTCCAGAAATTTTGCCAGGGCTTCCTCCAAGAATTCCTCCAGGAATTTTTCCAGGGATTCCTCCAGGTATTTCTCCATGAATTCCTCCAGGAATTTCTCCAGGGATTCCTCCAGGAATTTCTCCAGGGATTCCTCCAGGAATTTTTCCATGTATTCCTCCAGGATTTTTCCAGGCATTCCGCCAGGGATTCCTCCACAAATTTCTGCAGGGATTCTTCCAGCAATTTTTCTAGGGATTCCTCCAGGAATTTCTCCAGGGATTCCTCCAGGAATTTCTCCAGGGATACCTCCAGGAATTTCTCCAGGGATTTCTTCAGGAATTTCTCCATGGATTCCTTAAGGATTCATCCAGGCATTTCTCCAGGGATTCCTCCCTGAAATTCCAGGGAATTTCTGCAGGGATTCTTGCAGCAACTTTTCAAGGGAGTTCCAGGAATTTCTAAAGGGATACCTCCAGGAATTTCTTCAGGGATTCCTCCAGGGATTCCTCCAGGTATTCCTCCTGGAAATTCTCCAGGAATTTCTCAAGGGATTCATCCAGGAATTTCTCCAGGGATTCCTCCAGGAATTTCTCCACGGATACCTCCAGGAATTTCTCCATGGATACCTCCAGGAATTTCTCTAGGGATTTCTCCAGGAATTTCTCCAAGGACACGTCCAGGAATTTCTCCACGAATTCCTTCAGGAATATCTCCAGGGATTCCTCCAGGATTTTCTCCAGGCATTCCTCCACGAATTTCTCCAGGGATTCCTCTAGGAACTTCTCCAAGAAATCCTCCTTGAATTTCTCCAAGGATTCCTCCAGAAACTTTTCCAGGGATACCTCCAGTATTTTTTTTCAAGGATTCCTCCAGGATTCCCCCAGGAATATCTCCAGGGATTCCTCCAGAAATTTTTCCAGGGATACCTCCAGGAATTTCTCCAGGGATTCCTCCAAGAATTTCTCCTTGGATTCCTCCAGGGATTCTTCCAGGGTTTCCTCCGGGAATTGCTCCAGCGATTCTTCCAGGAATTTCTCCAGGGATTCCTCCAGGGACACCTCCAGGAATTTCTCCAGGAATTCTCCAAGCATTCCTCCAGGAATACCTACGGATCTTCCAGGATTTTTCCCGGATCTCCACCAGACATTCCTTATGAATTTCCTCCAGGGATTTTTGCAGGAATTTCTTCAGCCATTTCTCCAGGAATTCCTCAAAAATTTCTCCAAGGATTACCTCAGAAACTTCTTCAAGGATTCCTCCGGCTATATCTCAAGGGCCCCGCCAGAAATTTCTCCAGGGATTCCTCCAGGACTTTCTCCAAGGAATCCTCCAGGAACTTCTTCAGGAATTCCTCCAGGAATTTCTTCAGGAATTTCTCCGGGAACTTCTTCAGGAATTTCTGCTGGGATTCTTCCAGGGCTATTTCCAGGGATTTCTCCGGAAATTTCTCCAGGGATTCCTCCAAGAATTTCTCCAGGGATTCTTCCAGGAATTTCTCAGGGAATTTCTCCAGGAATTTTTCAAGGAATTTCTCCAGGGAATCCTCCAAGAATTCTCCAGGGATTCCTCCAGGAATTTCTCAAGGAATTCCTTTGTAAATTTCTTCAGGGATTCCTCCAGGACTTTCTCCAGGGATTCCACCAGGACTTCCCCATGAATTCCTCCAGGAATTTCTTAAAAAATTCCTCCAGGAATTTCTCCAGGGATTTCTTCAAGAATTTCTCCAGGGATTCCACCAGTGCTTTCCCCAAGAATTCCTCCAGGGACTGCTCCTGAGGAATCCTGGAATTTTTCCAGGATTTCCACCAGGAATTTCTCCAGGGCTTTCCCCTATGAATTCCTCCAGGATTTTTTTTCAGGGATTCCTTCAGCAATATCTCCAGGGATTCCTCCAGGAATTTCTCATGCGACTCCAGGGATATCTCCGGGAATTCCTCCAGGAAGTTTTCTAGCATTTCCACCAGGAATATCTCCAAGGATTCCACCAGGGCTTCCCCTATGAATTCCTCCAAGAATTTTACCAGGTATTCCTCCGGGTGTTCCTTCAGGGATTCCCCCTGGAATTTCTTAAGGGATTCCTCCAGGAGTTTTTCCAGGGATTCCTTCAGGAATTTCTCCATGGATTCTTTCAGTAATTTCTTAAAGAATTCCTCCAGGGATTCCTTCAGGAATTTCTCCAGAGAATCCTCCACAGGGATTCCTCCAGTAATTCTTCGAGGGATTCCACTAGGCATCCCTTCAGGGATTCCTCCAGGAATTCGTCCAGGAATTTCTCCGGGATTTTCTCCAGGGATTCCACCAGTATTATCTTCAGGGATTCCTCTAAGAACTTTTCCTGGGATTTCTCCAGGGATACCTCCAGGAATTTCTGTAGGAATTCCTCCAAGTATTCCTAAAGAGACTCTTACAGGAATTCCTCCAGGGATTTCTCCAAGAAATCCTCCACGCATCCGTTAGGATTTTCTCCAGGGTTCCTTCAGGGATTTTTCTAAGGATTCCTACAGGAATTCTTCCAGGCATTCCTCCAGGATTACCTAAAGGAATTCCTCCTGGAATTTCTACAAGTATTCCTCCAAGCATTCCTTCAAGAATTCCTCCAGGGATTCCGCTTGGCAGTCTTTCAGGAAATCCCCACGCATTCTTTCAAGATTTCCTCCAGGGGCTCCTTCGGCAATTTCTCCAAGGATTCCTCAAGAAATTACTCCGAGGATTCGTCCAGGAATTCCTCCAGGAATTTCTGAAGGGTTTGTCCAGGAATTTCTCCAGGGAATCCTCCAGGAATTTCTCCAGGGATTTTTCAAGGGATATCTCCAGAGATTACTTCAGGGCGTCCCCGAAGAATTCCTCCAGGGATTACTCCAAGAATTTTTCCAGGAAATCCTCCAGGAATATCTCCTGGGATTACTCCAGGAATTTCCCCAGGGATTCTCCAAGGTTTCTCCCAAGAATTCTCCCAGGGATTACTCCACGAATTTCTCCATGGATGCCTCCAAGGATTCATACAGGGCTCCCCCCAAGAATTCCTCCAGGAATTTCTCAAGAATTATACATTTACATAAATATCCTATAAGTTGGCACCAGAAATCTTTAAAAAAAATTCCAACGATTAGCAATTGCTGCAAGGATTCTAAAAATGATCTGTGATTTCTCAGTTGGCACGGATTATAAAAATTATCTTGTAATTACCCGTTGGCACCAGAAATCCTTAAAATATATTCCGAAAACCAGCTAGTACCACAAAGATTTTTGAAAAATCAGAGAATTCCCAGTTTGAGTCAGAAATCCTTCAAATATATTCCGACGATCGGTCATTGCTGCAAGGATTCTAAAAATAATCTGTGATTTCTCAGTTGGCACTAGAAATCCTTAAAATACATTCCCAGAATCAGCCATTGCCGCAAGAATTATAAAAAAATCAGTGAATTCCCAGTTAATCCTTAAAATATATTCCGAGGATCAGCCATTACCCCAAGGATTCTAAAAATAATCTGAGAATTACAAGTTGGCACCAGAAATCCTTAAAATATATTCCGAACATCAGCTATTACCACAAAGATTTATAAAAAAAATCACTCGATTGCCAGTTGGCACCAGAAATTCTTAAAATGTATTCAAAGAATCAGCTATTGTCACAAAGATTTATTTAAAAAAAAATCAATGAATTTCCAGTTGGCACCAGAAATTCTTTAAATGTATTCGGGGGGTCATCTATTACCACAAGGATTTATTAAAAAAAAAAAACAATGAATTCCCAGTTGGCACCAGAATTTATTAAAATGCATTCCGAGGAAGGATCAGCTATTACCACAAAGATTTATAAAAAAATCACTCAATTTCCAGATGGCACCAGCAATCTTTAAAATATATTCAAAGGATCAGCTATTGCCACAAAGATTTATTATAAATCAATGAATTCCCAGTTGGCACCAGAAATCCTTAAAATGTATTGCGAAGATCAGCTATTACCACAAATATTTAAAAAAAATCACTCAATTGCCAGTTGGCACCAGAAATTCTTAAAATGTATTCCGAGGATCAGCTATTACCACAAAGATTTATGAAAAAAAAAATCAATGGATTCCCAGTTGGGACCAGAAATCTTTAAAATATATTCAAAGGATCAGCTATTACCACAAAGATTTATTAAAAAAAATCAATGAATTCCCAGTTAGCACCAGAAATTCTTAAAATGTATTCCGAAAATCAGCTACTACCACAAAGATTTATAAAAAAATCAATGGATTCCCAGTTGGGACCAGAAATCTTTAAAATATATTCAAAGGATCAGCTATTACTACAAAGACTTATCAAAAACAATCAATGAATTCTCAGTTGGCACCAGAAATTCTTAAAATGTTTTCCGAGCATCAGCTATTATCACAAAGATTTATAAAAAAAATCAATGAATTCCCAGCCTAGTTGGCACCAGAAATTCTTAAAATATATTACGAGGATCAGCTATTACCACAAAGATTTATAAAAAAATCACTCAAATGCCAGTTGGCACCAGAAATCCTTAAAATATATTCCGAGGATCAGCTATTACCACAAAGATTTATAAAGAAACCAATGAACTCCCAGTTGTCACCAGAATTTATTAAAATGCATTCCGAGGAAGGATCAGCTATTACCACAAAGATTTATAAAAAAAATCACTCAATTGCCAGTTGGCACCAGAAATCTTAAAAATATATTCAAAGGATCAGCTATTGCCACAAAGATTTATTAAAAAAAAATCTATTAATTCCCAGTTGGCACCAGAAAAAAAAAATGTAAAATAATTCTGAAAAAAAATGTAAAATGGATTCTGAGGATCTGCATTACCACAAAGATTTATAAAAAATCGCTCAATTGCCAGTTGGCAACACAAATTCTTAAAATTTATTCCGAGGATCAGCTATTACCACAAAGATTTATTTAAAAAACTAAATGAATTTCCAGTTGGCACCAGAAATTCTTAAAAGGCATTACTAAGATCAGCTATTGCCACAAAGATTTGTAAAAAATCACTCAATTGCCAGTTTGCACCACACATTCTTAAAATGTATTCCAAGGATCAGCTATTACCACAAAGATTTATAAAAAATCACTCAATTGCCAGTTGGCACTTGACATCCTAAAAATATATTCAAAGGATCAGCTATTACCACAAAAATTTAGTTAAAAAAATAAATGAATTCCCAGTTGGCACCAGAAATTCTTAAAATGTATTCAGAGCATCAGCTATTACAACAAAGATTTATAAAAAATCACTCAATTGCCAGTTGGCACCAGAAATCCTTAAAGTATGTTCTGAAAACCAGCTATTACCACAAAGATTTGTCAAAAAAATCAATTATATTCCCAGTTACCACCAGGAATCCTACAAATGTATTCCGAGAAACAGCTATCACCACAAAGATTTATAAAAAAAATAATGAATTCCCAGTTGGCACCAGAAATTCTTAAAATGTATTCAGAGCATCAGCTATTACCACAAAGATTTATAAAAAATCACTCAATTGCCAGTTGGCACCAGAAATCCTTAAAGTATGTTCTGAAAACCAGCTATTACCACAAAGATTTGTCAAAAAAAATCAATTATATTCCCAGTTACCACCAGGAATCCTACAAATGTATTCCGAGAAACAGCTATCACCACAAAGATTTATAAAAAAAATAATGAATTCCCAGTTGCCACCAGAAATCCTTAAAATATATTCCGAAGAACAGCCATTGCCGCAAGGATTCTAAAAATAATCTGTGAAATAACAGTTGGCACCAATTTGATTTTTAAAATTAATCTGTGAATTCGCAGTTGGCACAAGAAATCCTTAAAATATATTCCGTAGATCAGCTATTACTACAAAGATTTATAACAAAAAATCAATGAATTTGTCATTTTTCAACGAAATAGATGAAGAAATAACCAACAGAATTGAGAAAATTTCATTAGATATTTTCTTTATCCGAAAGGCATTTCAAAAAAAAAATATTGAGGTCAATTTCAACTAAAGTTAAGGCGAAATTCCTGAAGAAATTACAAACAGAGTAACAAGTTTTCGAAAGATTTGGAATTTCCTTGGAAATGACTTCGGCAATTCATAGGAAATTTCTTTGAGATTTTCTCTTGGCAAATAATTAAGATTCGCTTTCGAAAATTTTTGAGGAATTGCTTTTAGAAATTCTTTTGATCTTTTGATATACGGCTATTTTGTAACTCAGATTTTTCGTTGAATTTATTTCAATGAATTTTCCTTAGAATAATATTTTCAATAATTGTTTTGGTAATTTCTTTGCCAATTTCAAGTTAAAATTGACTCCCATAATCTGAGGTTTTCTTCGGTCAACTATTTTGGATTCCTTCCGTAATATTCAAAGACTTTTTGGAAATATTTTCGACTAGCTGTGCTGACAAACGTCTAACTGCTTGCCTAAAACTTGCTCGATCCTACTGCTTTCACGGTCGATTTTCACATTTATTTTTTCGCACGAACACGTCAGAGCCCTGCACGAATGAAACACTGAAAAAAAGTGTAGATCTGTTGGCCTGTTCCCGAGCCTAATACCTCGGAGAAAAAATCTAAAATATTTTTTGGCAGTTTAGTTCAAAATCTAGTTAACTGGCGGGGAATTTGGGAATGAAAATTATGTTGACAGCAGTTCTCAATACAAGCCAATTTAAAAAAAAAAATCAATAAATAAATCACAATTACTCCAAGGAGTTCCATACGAACTGTGATCTTACAACAGCAAATTTTGAATACAAGGCAGATTGAAGAAGCGTTTCAATAAATTAACCCTCGAGTAGTCGCGTCTTCGACTACCTGCAACGGCACTACGTACACGCTGTGTATGACAAGCGTGCATTTTTCATGGTGCGTGTACTCAGTACACGACGCGACTGCTCCCGTGTTAATCAGAATTACCATAAGAACTGTGATCTCTCAATAACAATTCTTAATACGAGTCAAATTTCAAAAATGATTCCAAAAAAACAATCAAGAATTACTCCCAACGTGTTCGATGAGAACTGTAATCTTTCGACAACAATTCTTAACACAAGTCATTTTTTAAATAATTTAAAAAGTGCCTGAATTAATCCAAGGTGTCTCACAACTGCGATTTTACGCCAACAATTCTCAATACAAGTCAGATTAAAATAAATAATTCCAATAAATTATTTAATCAGAATTACTTCGAGGAGTTCCATAAGAACTGTGATCTTTCGCCAACAAATCTTAACATAAGACAACTTAAAAAAATATATATAAAAATACCAGAATTATTCCAAAGAGTTTCATGAGTACTGCAGATTTACGAAAACAATTCACAATACAAGTCAAATTTTTAAATAATTTCAATATATTTATCAGAATATCTCCAACGACTTTTATGGGAATTGTGATCTAACGACAACAATTCTTAACATAAGCCAAATTAAAAAAAAAATGTAATACGTAAATTATTTAGAATTACTCCAAGGAGTTCCATAAGAACTGATATCCTTCAACTACAATTCTAAACACAATTCACATTTTTTTTAATAATAAAAAAATACCAAAATTCATCCAAAGAGCTCCTTAAGAACCATAGTCTTGGAAAACAGTTCGCAATACAAGTTAAATTTAAAAAATAATATTAATAAGTTAGTCACAAATGCTCCACGGTGTTTCATAAGGACTGTGATCTTTGGACAACAATTCCAATACAAGTCAAATTAAAAAATAAACAATAATTTAATAAGAATAACTTCAAGGAGTTCCTTAGTCACAGTTTTGACATTTCGACAACAATTTTTAACATAAGTTAAATTTATTAAATAATATGTAATAAGCTATTAAGAATTACTCCAAGGGGTTCCAAAAGAACTGTGATTTTTCGACAATATTTCAAAACATAAGTGAGGGGGTTAAAAGTAATGGGGTGTAAGTTACAAAAACCCACTTTTGAGTAAATGAAGTTAAAAGTTTTTCTCCAATTTTTTATCCCACACAAAATATATGGAGTTTCAAAATCGACCCAAATTTCTAAGATTCAAATGGTCACAAATGGTCAGTTACACTCCTTTGCATCTGGGCCCCTCGAGTCACATTAAAAATAAAATAAAATAATAACAAAATTGATCCAAAGAGTTCTCATGACAGCAATTCTCAATACAAGTCACATTTGAAAAAAAAAATATTCCAATAAATTATTCTAAATTACTACAAGGATTTCAATAAGAACTGTTGCCGTCCGACAACACTCTTACTGCAAGTCATTTTTTTTAATAAATTAATCAGAATAACTCCAAGGAATTACATAAGAATTTTACATCAATTCTTAACATATGCCAAATTTCTGAAATAATTTCAATAAGTTAATCAGAATTACTCCGAGAAGTTTCATAAGAACTGTGATCCTTCGTCAACAATTCTTTACATAAGCCAATTTTAAAATAATTGTAAAAAAATTACCAGGATTTGAGTTCTACAAGAACTGTGGTTTTACGACAACAATTATTAATACAAGTTAAATTTTTGAAATATTTTCTATAAATTAATCAGAATTGCTCCAAGGAGTTCCATTAGAATTGTGATCTTTCGTCAACAATTTTTAACATAAGCCAAATATAATTTAAAAAAATACCAGATCCAAAGACTTTAAATTTCTAAAATAATTTAATAACATTACCAAAATTAATTCGCGTGCACTAAAATTCATGAAATTCCAAGCAAAGATCCAATGCTGATTCAGATTATAGCATTATTTCAACACCCCTAAACAATCCATTTGCCCAAAGAAGTTATATAGGAATAGTGATTTTACAATAATTCTTAACATATGCCAAATATCTAGAATAAATTCAATAAATTAGTCAGAATTACTCAAAGGAGTTGCATATGAACTGTGATCATTCAAAAACAATTATTAATATAAGCCAAAATTTGAAAATAATACAATAATATTACCAAAATTAATACAAACAGTTCCATTACAACTGTTGTCTTATAACAGGAATTCTCAACACAAGTCAGATTAAAAAAAAATAATTCCAATAAATTAATTAAAATTATTCCAACGAGTTCCATAAGAACTGTGATCTTTCGTCAAAAAATCTTCACATAAGCCAAATTTTTTTAAATAATTGTAAAAAAAAATCCCAGAATTTATCCAAGGAGTTCCATAAGAACTGTTGTTTTACGACAACAATTATTAATACAAGTCAAACTTTTAAAATAATTTCTATCAATTATTAGGAATTGCTCCAAAGAGTTGCATTAGAATTGTGATCTTACGACAACAATTCTTGACACAAGCCGAATAAATAAATAAAAAAAATCAATTACATTCCAAAGAGTTCCATAAGAACTGTGGTCTTACAAAAGAAATTCTCAATACAAGTCAGATTAAAAATATAATTCCACTAAAAATCATCAGAAATGCTCTAAGGAGTTCCATGAAAACCGTGATCTTCCGAAAACAATTTCTAAAATAAACCAAATTTTAGAATATCAAAAATAACCAGAATTAATCCGAAAAGTTCCATAAGAACTGTGGTTTTACAACAACAATTCTTAATACAAGTCAAATTTTAAAAAAAATTTCCAATATTTTTTTCAGAATTGTCCCAAGGAGTTACATAAGAAATATGATCTGGGGACAACAAATCTTAACATCAGTCAAATAAAAAATAACAATACCAGAATTAATCCAAGAGTTCCAAAAGTGCTGTGGTTTTACGACAATAGTTCTTAACTTGAGCCAAGTTTTTTAAATTATGTTCAATAAATTAATCAGAATCACTCCAAAAAGTGCCATAATAACTGTGATCTTACGACAAAAAATCTTAACGCAAGTCAAATTTTGATATAAGCCAAATTTGAAACAAGCCATTTTTTGAATAACGTTTAATAACTTAATCAGAATTACTCCAAGGAGTTCCATAAGTACTGTGGTTTTACGGCAACAATTCTCATTTTTTTTTAGTAATTCCAATAAACTGATCAGAATTGCTCAAATGAATTACATAAGAAATGTGATTTTACAACAATTCTTAAAATAAGCCAAATTTTAAAATAATTAAAAAAAACAAAATTAATCCAAAGAGTTCTATAAGAACTGTGGTATTATGACAGACATTCTCAATACAAGTCAGATTAAAAAAATAATTCCAATAAATTAATTAGAATTTCTCCAAGGAGTTCCATAAGAACTGTGATCTTTCGCCAACAATTCTTAACAATTTTTAAAATAATTGTAAAAAAATACCAGAATTTATCCAAAGAGTTTCATAAGAACTGTGGTTTTACAATTCTTAATATCAGTCAAGCTTTTAAAATAATTTCATCAAACAATCAGAATTGCTCTAAGGAGTTTCATTACAATTGTGATCTTTCGACATCAATTCTTAAGACAAATCATCAAAAAAAATATTTAAAAAAATATCAGATATAATCCAAAGAGTTCCATTAGTGCTGTGGTTTTACGAGAACAATTCATTACATAAGCCTACTTTTTAAAATAACTTTTTAATGAATTAATCAGAATTACTCCAAGGAGTCCCATAAGAACTGTGGCTTAACGATAACAAATATTAACATAACCCTTTTTTTTAATAATTCTAATAAATTGATCAGAATTGCTCAAAGGAATTACATAAGAATTAATTAAAATTACTCCAACGAGTTTCATAAGAACTGTGATTTTTAGTCAACAATTCTTTAATTAGGCCAATTTTAAAAAAATGTAAAAAAATACCAGAATTTATCCAACGAGTTCCACAAGAACTGTGGCCCTACGATAGAAACTCTTAATACAAGTCAGTTAAAAAAAATCAATAAATTAATCAGAATAACTCCCAAGAGTTCCATAAGAACTGTGATCTTTCGAAAACAATTCTTAACATATGTAAGCCACGTTTTGAAAAAAATAAATAAAAAATTGCCAGAATTGTTCCAGAGAGTTCCACACACACGATCCGTCATCCGCCTCCCTGGTTTTTACCTACCGTCTGTATGCTGTGGATCCAACAGCATACAGCAACGACTGGGTCCAATTCGCTATCAAACGTCATCACTTGACCGCAAAGCCGCTATATTATGACGGGCCACCAGGTTTCGAATGGTGGACGGTATAGGTGGTTTCGCCCACGGTAGAATCTTCTTCCGGAACATTCGATCCACCGAGAGACCAAAACACTTATTCTTCTGTAAATCACATTCGGTTTCGAATCCGCGATTATCGAAACCAACCACCAACAAACAAGACGCTTTACCTAGCGCGTTACTACACTTTTTACACTTTTTTCTTTTCTTTCCTCCGAAGCTCGGATACCTGCGTGAGGCTTTTTCCACCCACCTTAACACCAGAACTGCCACCCCAGCAAGGAATCGCTTGAGATACAGTCGAGTCTCTTACTAAACGAATTCCTATTAAACGGACTCCTATTAAACGAACTCCTACTAGACAGGGGTGAGCGTTATAGGAGACTAAGAGCTTATGGGATTTCGGCATTTTGGGGGTGTGGCCGATTATCACGGGTGTGTTACGAGTTAACGCAATACTTTCTTCGGCAAAGGCTTGATAAGATCTACCATTTAGAACTTTGGTTCATATGATTAGTTGGCAATTTGGCCGCTAGAGGGACCATCAACAATTTGATGCTAAATTGCACTACAGGAACCATATCAGGTTGTCAAGCAAACGTTACGATATGCGACAGCTCAAGACCCTGATAATTTGGAAGGATAGTGTCTTCGGGAAAGTTGTTGGGTACGCCAATAACTTACTGACGATGCGTTGCGAAGTTCGAAATTCCTCCACTGGGCGGCGCTAGTGAGCAAGTAAAATTTCAAAACCTCATATCTCAGAATCCCGATAACTTAGGAAGATGGTGTCTTCGGCAAAGTTGATCAGTATGACATATACTTACATAAAAATAAACACTTGTTTCGCAATTCTGCCACTAGGCGGCGCTAGTGAACATGCAAATTTTAGAAATCTCATAGCTCAGAATCCTGATAACTTAGAAAGTTGGTGTCTTCGGCAAAGTTGATCAGTATAACATAAACTTACATAAAAATAAACACTTGTTTTGCAATTCTGCCACTAGGCGGCGTTTACCGGGTTTTTTCGTCTTTTTTCGATTTTTTTGGCGGTTTTTCGGCTTGGCAAAACTAGTGTCGCTCCCCCCGATAACTTAGAAAGTTGGTGTCTTCGGAAAAGTTGATCAGAATGACAAGAACTTACATAAAAATAAACACTTGGTTCAAAATTCTGCCACTAGGAGGCGCTAGTGAACTTTCAAATTTTAAAAATCTCATAGCTCAGAATCCTGATAATTTAGGAAGTTGGTGTCTTCGGCAAAGTTGATCAGTATGACATAAACTTACATAAAAATAAACACTTGTTTCAAAATTCTGCCACTAGGCGGCGTTTACCGGTTTTTTTTCGTATTTTTTCGACTTTTTTGGGGGTTTTCGGCTCAGCAAAACTAGTGTCGCCCCCCCGATAACTTAGAAAGATGGTGTCTTTGGCAAAGTTGATCAGAATGACATAAACTTACATAAAAATAAACAATTGTTTCGCAATTCTGCCGCTAGGCGGCGCTAGTGAACATACAAATTTTAGAAATCTCATAGCTCAGAATCCTGATAACTTAGAAAGTTGGTGTCTTTGGAAAAGTTGATCAGAGTGACATAAACTTACATAAAAATAAACACTTGTTTCGCAATTCTGCCACTAGGCGGCGCTAGTGAACATGCAAAGCCGAAAAACCGCCAAAAAAGTCGAAAAAAGACGAAAAAATCCGGTAAACGCCACCTAGTGGCAGAATTGCGAAACAATTGTTTATTTTTATGTAAGTTTATGTCATACTGATCAACTTTGTCGAAAACACCAACTTCCTAAGTTATCAGAATTATGAGCTATGAGATTTCTAAAATTTGCATGTTCACTAGCGCCTCCTAGTGGCAGAATTTTGAAACAAGTGTTTATTTTTATGTAAGTTTATGTCATACTGATCAACTTTGCCGAAGACACCATCTTTCTAAGTTATCAGGATTCTGAGCTGAGATTTCTAAAATTTGCATGTTCATTAGCGCCGCCTAGTGGCAGAATTGCGAAACAAGTGTTTATTTTTATGTAAGTTTAGGTCATACTGATCAACTTTGCCGAAGACACCATCTTCCTAAGTTATCGGGATTCTGAGATATGAGGTTTTGAAATTTTACTTGCTCACTAGCGCCGCCCAGTGGAGGAATTTCGAACTTCGCAACTCATCGTCAGTAAGTTATTGGCGTACCCAACAACTTTCCCGCAGACACTATCCTTCCAAATTATCAGGGTCTTGAGCTGTCGCATATCGTAACGTTTGCTTGACAACCTGATATGGTTCCCGTAGTGCAATTTAGCATCAAATTGTTGATGGTCCCTCTAGCGGCCAAATTTCCAACTAATCATATGAACCAAAGTTCTAAATGGTAGATCTTATCAAGCCCTAAAACTTTGCCGAAGAAAGTATTGCGTTAACTCTTAACACACCCGAGATAATAGGCCACACCCCCAAAATGCCGAAATCCCATAAGCTCTTAGTCTCCTATTAAGCGGATTCCTATTGCGCCCCCCGACCAGTGATCTTATAAGAGTCTCGACTGTATAAAAAAAACACAAACAATCTTCTCACTGCGGATCAAAATCATAAGGAAACACCGTTGCCCTTTTTGCTTCCTTCGGCACCATGGCAGCTCAAAGACGACGACGCGACGGCTACGGAAACGCGAATATTATGGATCGCGGAGGAACTGGCTAATCCGGGAAATGATTTTTTTTCTGTGGAATCACAACTAAAATTCACTGCCAAAACAAAATCGCCTTTTGTTTTGCTTTCACAATTTATTATGATTAACACCCGCGACCGCGAACCGAAACCGACGTTGATGAAAAACAAACTGATGGTTCCGATGGTTGTTGTTCATCACACATACATAAGCGTTGCTTATACTGTACGAAAGTTGTTTATGGTTTTCATACAGTATATGTGTGCGTGCATCATTAGTCGCAGGTTTGTCGAATTCAATAATCGAGTAGTTTCTGCAGTGGGTCACGTATCGTGATACAGTTTTTGCGACGTGTGTATGAGTTTTCCGTCCATGAGCGTTTGTGCGCCAGCGAATGTGCACGTTTTGCGCTTATTGCATGCGCATTCCGTGCACAGACAGCCGTGCACTAAAACGCTCCTATATCCTTGTTTTGGGTGTACCTATGGCGGTTTGGATGTCCATCCAGCCATCTTCAAGTTGAGCTGCGCCAAGCTGCTCTTCCGTTTGTGAGACCACTGGTAACTGCTGCGCGTAGTCTTGAGCCACTTCTACGTGACGCAGCTGCTCGATGTTGAGTCGCGGCGTTCGACTTCGACGCGTGGTGATAACTGTCGAAAGTTTTGAGCGCATGCATACAGCGACTAAGTAGTGATCCGAATCTATATTCGCACTGCGGTATGTGCGGACGTTGGTTATATCTGAGAAGAATTTACCGTCGATTAGAACGTGGTCGATTTGGTTTTCTGTTTGTTGGTCGGGTGATCTCCAGGTGGCTTTGTGGATATCTTTGCGGGGAAAGAAGGTGCTTCGGACTACCATACCACGGGAGGCTGCAAAGTTTACGCATCGCTGGCCGTTATCATTCGATACGGTGTGCAGGCTGTTTCGCCTGATTATCAGTCTGTATATTTCCCCCCTTCCCACCTGCGCGTTCATGTCGCCGACAACGATTTTCATGTCACGTATGTTTGCAGTGGACGTTAATGATGCTGTAGTTGAAGAAACGGTCCTTAACTCTCAACATGCACATCCTTGCGTTGATCGGCTGCCACCCGATCACACGTTGTCGCATCTTGCCTAACACTATAAATCATGTTCCCAGTTCATTGGTAGTGCCACAGCTTTGGTAGAAGGTAGCCGCTCGATGCCCGCTTTTCCACACTTTCTGTGCAGTCCAACAAAGCTTCTGCAATGCCACGATGTCGAAGTTGCGGGGATGTAGTTCGTCGTAAATTATCCTGTCACATCATGCGAAACCTAGTGACTTGCAACTACATGTTCCAAGTTTCCAATCGTAGTCCTTATTTCGTCGCGTGGGTCTTTGCCGATTGCATCGAGTCGTATTTTCTCCTATGTTATTCGCAATGGGGATTTTTACGGGTGGCTTATTGAGCCTACGCCAACACTCCTGTCTCGCCGGAGGGCTATCGTGTCAGTTCTGTTTAACGTCCCAACCAACACTGGGACGACCACGCTGATGGGGCTACCACCTTGTATCTAGCTGGGCGTGGTGCAGCGTTTCTTGCTCAGCCGCTGGATGCCAGAACAGACGCTGTTTGAGCCGCACCTCCTGGATGAACAGACTCCTCAATGTAGCTGAAGTCAGAAGGACAGCAGTGCCCAGGCTGCAGTACGAGCTAAGCGCACAACTCTTAGCTGGCGGTCTTTGTCATCGCTTGATCCGTGGAAGCATGAGGTAGGAACTTCTGAGGACCAGAGCTATGTTGGACGCTCTCCTTATCCACTCACCGTTTTGCAGCCCGTACAACGTGGTATCGTAAGGGTTGCCTTCACTATAATTTACCGAACATCGTCTGTTTGAATGCTGGACACTTCGGCTCACTGCGTCTCCGTTCATATCATGTACTTTTGTGGCTTGACACTCCCTTGCGCTGTGTAGCCTTTCTCACCATATTTCCGTGGACTCTCCATTGTCCATGGTCCGCTCATCCGTCAGCCGAGAGGATAGTCCAGCTCTTCCAGACCGAAAGGGGCTCATCTGCCAGCCGAAAAGATTGCAAAACCCGTCAGCCTTATTTCTTCACCACCGTTCCCACCAGTCATCGTCACCTCACTAATTAATTTTATATATTTTTCTATGATTGAATTGTAGTAACTTATGCACTTCCTTCATTTCATTTCATTTCATTTCATTTATTTGTTTCCCAATAAACTTAAGACAAAAGTCTTTTGTGTTTCAGATCTATATGGTAACATGAAGTGCGTCGATTGCATGAGTGTAACAATTTATGTAATTGACTAATTATTTATCTGAGTTGCTCTAGAAATGATTTCTTGAATTGTACAAATGAAGCTATGGATTGTAGATCAGCTGGCAAAGAATTCCAATTGTAAATGCTTCTAACGAGAAAAGAATTTGAATGGTGTGAAGTACGGCAAAGAGGCATTGAAAATTTAACCCCCCTTTGACTTCTTAAGCGAACGAGTTTGCTAAAAAGATAGTTGGGACATTTTTTGTTTATAATAGGATAAAATAATAGTATGGATCTTCACAGCTAGTCGCGTTCGGTAATTTTTACCGAAATCTCAACAGCTGAACGTTCGGTAATGGTTTTTTACCGAAATTCTGCAAAAATCACCAAATTTCGGTAAAATGTTATCGTTTATCTGTCAAATTTTAACGAAGTTCGGTAAACGTCACCGAAATTCTCCGGTAAAAAACTTAACGGTTGAGTTTTCGGTAAAATATTACCGAATTCGGTGATTTTTCCGAAGTGTGTTGCTTGAGGAAAATTGTTAAATGAGCAACCAATCAATGAACTGTGCAGGTGAGAAACTCTAGCATATCGATTCAAGTTATATACGTATCTTACACAACAGTTGAGAGCTTTTTTCAGTTTGTTCAGAGCAAATGTGGATGCCTGGGTGGTAATAAAATCACAAAATAGAAAATGAGGATAAATTAGACTTTTAAACAAACTCAACTTTATGTCTTGTTGTAAGAAATCAGCATTATAACGCAGAGTACGAAGAACAGAATATATTTTTCCACATTGTTTCGAAATAAAATTCTCCCATGACATGTTGCTTTCAAGGGTTACTAATAAACTTACTACTGTAGAAGAATAGATAATCGGAACGTTATTCAAAACTATCTCAGGTCTGGCATGATTTTGATTCTGGCGAGTAAAATAACATGCTTGGGTTTTACGTTCATTTAGCATCAACGAGTTTTCGGTGGCCCATGAAGCAATTAAAGATAAACAATCATTTATTAAAGAAGCAGCATTTTCTTTAGACAAGTTAGAAACATCTACATATATTTGTACGTCGTCTGCAAATAAATGAATCTGGCATCCATTAAGTCTTAAAGGCAAATCATTTATATAAATAGAAAATAGTAATGGCCCCAGTACAGATCCTTGAGGAACTCCTGATACTATTGGAAGAAACTCTGAGAAGCAACCATTTATAAAAACAGTTTGCGTCCTATCTGAAAGATATGAGCGAATGAGGTGAACAGCATCGTAACAAAAACCAAAGTAGTGTTCTATTTTTTTGCATAATTTATTGTGAGAGATAGTATCAAATGCTTTAGAAAAGTCAAGCAATAAAAGAACAACAGATCCTCCTTTATCTAGAACAATTCCTATGTCATCACACACTTTTATCATTGCTGTTTTGATGCTGTGCCCTTTTCGATAACCCGATTGATACTGGGACAATAGATGATTTTCTGCCAAGTAAACTGTTATTTGGTTCTTTAACAGTCTCTCAAAAACCTTGGAGAGTGCACTCAAAATACTGATAGGCCGCAGGTTTTCCAAAGAGTTCACTGTCGACTTTTTCTTGATTGGAATTATCTTTGAATGTTTCCATGCTATCGGGTAAATTCCGCTCATGATTATACTGTTAAAATGTGTTTTAAAGGCTTTAAAACTAGTGGGAGTATCATTTTTATAAATTTCAGAGGAATTTCGTCGAGACCAACTGCGTCGGATTTAACATCATGGATTGCGTTTACTATATGATAATCTTCCAGTTCGTAGAACCTGAAAGATGAGGTACATGCATGATTGTCCTCTACTGGAGGAGATAGTGAATTTGTGCTAAAATTCCTGGAAAAATGGCAGTTTATATCATCAGGAGTTGCATCGATCAAAAATTTTTCATTTTTCTTTGTGAAATTCAAAGAATTTAAATTCTTCCATAGATCTTTAACTGAATCGACTCGCGATATTCTTGCATTCCAATATTCTTTTTTTGCATTCGTAATCAAAGTAGTAACAGAATTACGCAATCTTTTGAAGAGTGCATAGTCACTTTCGCTTTTTGTCGACTTCCATAGACGAAAAGCTAGATCACGATCAACTATTGCCTTAGAAATCTGATTATTAAACCACGGGTTATATTTACTAGTTTTCATACTGTGTTTAAATGGTACCGTCATGTTGAAGATGTTTTTCACATGATCGTTGAAAAAAGTCAACAGGACATCAGGGTTATTAATATAATAAAATGCTTCCCAATCGATTTGATTAAACATGGTAATTGCAGTGGAAGAATCGAAATTCCTGTAGTCTCTAAAACTAACTGGCTTTTCAATTCGTATCATATCAACATCCAAGGACGCAAACAGTAAATCATGATTGGACATAAAAGGAACGTCAATTTGGTTAAAACGGAGCACTAAATCTTGCCTGTTTGTCAGCATCAAATCAATTTGCGAAGCACCGGTCCTATGAAAGTGCGTAGGAACAGTGCCTAAAGAGGAAAAACCAAAATTCTGCATGAACGATTGAAATTGTTTACTCTTATCACAGTTATTTTTTAATAAATTAGTGTTAAAATCACCCATTAATAAAATGTGTTCATACTGAAACTCAAAACTTGAAAACTTTTGTGCTAGCAAATCAGTGCAATCAAACTCCGGTGGATTATAGAAGAACCCTAAAAGCATTTCATGGTTATTCACTCGTAGTTCAAGAAAAATATATTCAACCTCTCCAAGCTGATAGCAAGACATTTCAATTCTTCTAAAACAAAGATTATTACTCATATAAACAATTAAGCCACCACCAAGTCGTCCAACCCGATCATTTCTTACAGTAGTATAGCCTTCAATACAAATAATGTCATCAGATATCTTATCATTTAACCAAGATTCTGATAAGCATATTATGTCAACATTGGAAACAGTTGCAATTTTTTTGAGCTCATCGAGCTTCGACATTTTCCGAGCACAAATACTTTGGCTGTTCATACAACAAACTGAGAGCTTATTACGAACGAAAGCAGACTTCATTACTATTCCTTGCGTACTCCAACCATTAGCAGCATTTACATCCGAACTGTTTGCCATGACAAAGAAAACACTTTAAAAATGAATAAATATTAAAATAAATAAATGACAATTCAAGAAAACAGTTTAAAAGCAACAACGGCAAATAACACAAAAAATAAAAAATAATAACGTTTTAAATCTGTAATTAATTAATCCTAACGACGCATGCAACAATAATCAGCAGTAGGTAACAATGAGTAACTATTTTATGAATGAAATCCCGGCATCAACAACAGCAAAGCAACGTAGCAGCAACAGCAGCATCCCAACACCCACAGCCCAAATACTTTTAGGAAGGGAATCATGGACATCTATAGGAGCGGAGTGGAAGGAGAGAGAAAGTGAGAAAGGATAGGGTTAACGTTGATGACCAAATCGCCGTAGCTCCTCCACAGATTTGATGACGATGTTTTCCTCACTATTCGGCTCCCTGACGTAGATCAAACCTTGACGCGAGTAAACGTGTGCCAATTTCCCCTGCCGCTTCAGTTCGACTGCTTTGGATTTGATGTTCCTTGCCGATGGAGTCAAATTTTCATTAACATACACCCGTTTGATGATGATTAACCTGGGCTTGTTAGGGGAATATCTGTAAATAAAAGAAAATCGGGTTAAGTACGGTTCCTTTGAATTCCACTAAGAATTTGCATCCTTTGACAGATACGTATTTCGACCTCAACTGTAAGGTCGTCTTCAGTGTCTTGTCAAGTACAAGACACTGAAGACGACCTTACAGTTGAGGTCGAAATACGTATCTGTCAAAGGATGCAAATTCTTAGTGGAATTCAAAGGAACCGTACTTAACCCGATTTTCTTTTATATACACCCGTTTGTTCACCTGGAAACCAATTTGGGCTAAGTTTAGCGAGCGTACCGCGAGATACTTGGAGAAGAAATCATTCCGCTGATTCGAAATGGCAAATTGGACAAGTATGAGGCAACTACTGCCGGCAGATAAAGGTGTCCTAGTTAAACGCCGAATGTCTACCATCGGGATGATGTTTTCGTTGTAACCCATAGATAAGCACCAGCAACGAAAGTAGTGTAGTAAATCTTCTCCCACGGTATATGGAACCCCGCTGATTATCAGATCATCTGTTAAGAGCGTTCTGGCGATGGATTCGGAATTGTTCTCCAGTTCCGATTCAACTCTTTGAAGCCTGGCGTTGACGTCCGAAAGTTCAGCCTTGATTTCGTCGAGTCCCTTAGATAGTTGATTGTGAAGATCATTCTCAAGTCTGCCCATCCGATCTTGCAGCGATTTGTTTTGGTTTGTTATCATCCGAGCTAACTCATTGTTTGATATGTCCGATGATGGTGAACTCGATGATTCATCGGGCTTTATGCGCTTAGTGTTGGTAGCAGACTGTGACATCGCGATTGTTTTGCTCCTGGTCCACAGTTGACTCATAGACGAACGCTGGCTGTCAAATTTATTATCGTGATGCCCGACCGATGATTCGTAGATATTCAACAAATTTTGATGATTTCTATCACGATAATGAACTGTATGTTGGTATAACAGTCTCACATAAGCATGCAGATATGCTCTATTGATTGCCGCTAGGTGTTGGTCGATAGATAGCAGATAACACTGTTAATTATTGTTGCAAAAGCGCGCTGCAATTCTACTGCCACTTCATCGTACCACAGTTGACTAAATTCAAAGAGATATCCTTCTCATTGGAAGTGTCATTGTAATATATTTTTTGAAAAGAAGAGGAGGTTCTCCCTACTGGGAGAAGGGATTAAAATAAACAATCGACTTCGAGGGGCTTTTCCCCTCGATAAAATAAAAAAAATAAAAGAGATAAAAAATGGAAATTTCGTGTAATGTCTTTTGGGGTAATATACAATTTACGTAACGATCAAATCTTACGTTACAAAAAAGTAATAAGTCAAAAACTAAAAGTTTTCTTGGAGA
>NW_026917181.1:0-25000 GCF_035046485.1 Aedes albopictus
TAACAACCTGAAGTCGGAGCAGCAGACGGAGATCAGTGTAGGAGACTGTACTATCCTGTCAAAGCGCTCCGTCAAACACTTGGGCGTGATGATCGACGATAAGCTTACCTTCGGTAGCCACGTCGATTATGCCTGTAAAAGAGCCTCCACAGCTATTGCGGCACTGTCCCGGATGATGTCCAATAGCTCTGCGGTGTACGCCAGTAAGCGCAAGCTTCTGGCTAGTGTTGCTACATCCATACTTAGGTATGGCGGCCCGGCGTGGGGCACCGCGCTAAGTACTAAATGCTACCGACGGAAGCTGGAAAGTACTTACAGGCTTATGTGCCTGAGGGTTGCGAGCGCGTACCGTACCGTGTCACACGACGCTCTCTGCGTCATTACTGGTATGGTGCCTATCAGCATTCTTATCAGTGAGGACATGGAGTGCTTCGAAATGCGCGGCACAAGAGGCATACGCAGGACTGTCAGGATGGCCTCTATGGTCAAATGGCAGCGCGCGTGGGACAGTTCCACCAAAGGAAGGTGGACCTATAGGTTGATACCGAGGGTAGATAGTTGGATTAATAGGCGCCATGGGGAAGTCACATTCCACCTGACACAGGTCCTTACAGGTCATGGTTGCTTCCGACAGTATCTACACCGTTTCGGGCATGCGGATTCTCCCGAATGCCCAGTGTGCAATGGTTTAGAGGAAACGGCAGAACACGTTTTGTTCGTGTGCCCGCGTTTTCGCACAATGCGTGTCCGCATGCTTGCCACATGCGGGGAGGACACAACTCCGGACAACTTGGTCCAGAGGATGTGTAGGGATGAGTTTGGCTGGAACGCCGTTTCAACGGCTATTACCCACATCGTCTGGGAGCTACAGAGGAGGTGGCGCGTGGACTCGGAGAATGGCTAGTCCAGATGCAGTACAAGAGGTGGTCCAGGGGTTCGGAGTCGGCTTCGTAGGTCATACCGGTGCCCTGCGGTCGAGATCGACCCTTACAACGATTAAGTGGCCGCGGAGAGGAAGTCCCGGTAGCGGTGCTGTCGTGGCGTCGGTCTACTGGGTTGGATCCGAGCCCGCGGTTGGAAAGGGGTCCCCGGCAAGGGTCGGGGTAGGTGAGATCCTGCTGTCTGCAACCTACGGGTGCATCTGATAGGGCCTGAAGGGTAGTGATACCCTTCCTTACGGGCAGGTCAGATCGAGTTGCACGTGGGCATCAGTTCTTGATGTCCGCTCAGCAGTAGGGCGCGGGCGGGGTTGACCCTGCCCGCCTTCCGAGGACAAAGGGAGTGGCGAGGACCACTCGGGAAACTGGCTAAGCGCCAGCATGCTACCGTGATGGACTCTCCAAAGCGAGTCATCGATGTTCGTTGCTGCAGGCTACGCAGCTAACCTTGTGGGTGCGATGTGCACTAGCCCCTCTCTGAAGCAATACCTTCTTGGTGGTTCCGGAGAGACGTAGGGTTTGGCGACCATAGGAATGGTTTAGTGGGTACGAGGAGAGAGTAGTCCTGGATTTTACTTTTGTTGTAGAAGACGGCCTGTCAGACCTACACTACCCTAACCTTCTGTTAGGGTGTCTGTTGAGCAGATTATCCCCCTATGGTTTAGAAGGAAAAAAAAAAAACAGCGAAGCTGTGGTCCTTTAGAACATTCCGCTAAGCCTAATCAGCTGGTCAAGGCAACGGTCACTTTCCGCATGGGTTCGTATGGCTTCTTTTGACCACAGGCAAACAGACGTAACACCTAGAACAATTTTCCTGAAAAATCCATCGCCCAGTTCATCCTACCATCATCTGGAAAAAATGTTTCACGAAACACTGCATTGCGCAGTGGCGTCAGTATGAAACGTCAAACGCAAAGAAAAAACGAGGAGGAATTTTTCTTTCCTGTTTATTGTTTCTTTCATTACTTTCGATAGGGTACGGGCACCAGTTTTGGCCAGTCTATGGGAAATAATTTTCATAAAAATAACCTGTAATCCAATGAAAACTACCAATGTGTCAAATCAAAGGTTACGATCTATACTTTATGAGAAAAATGCAGAAATCAAGCTAATACTTGATTTTTGTATTAAAACTGGCACTGGCCAAAATATCAGCATTGCCGCAGTTTTGGCCATATTCTCAGCTTTGGTTTCTATTTTGGCTAATCAAGTGTATTTCTTATGGGAGTGGCCAAATTAGAAGCACCCAGATTTTTTAAGGAAAACTTGTTTTTTTCTTACAGTTTTTAATCAAAATATATGGTTTTCACAGCTGTAAGCATCATATTATATTAGAATCTACTAGTAAAAAAATATGCTCCGGGCTGGCCAAAATTGAAGCTTCTACCCTACTTCCTCCTTTTCTTAGTAGATTCACCAAAAACTCAAATAAAAAATTATTTATAAGATAAAACGGAGTTGGAAAACGTACTAGCGGCCCGGATTTCTCTCCGATTGAAAACCACTGATCTAGACGAACAATCGCCTCCATAATCGTAGACCTCTCCTGTAGATCCCAGTTTCAATCTTCCTCGTACGTCTTTTGGAGGACTGCCTACCGAGAAGGTAGCATGCCACCCATTAGTTGTGTGTGCCATTTTCCAGTTAACCGCTTCAACGCTCACGTTCTGGAGGCTCCCTGGTACGGTGCCAGTGGAACACACACTCAGGAAATGTGGCCTGTAGGCACTTTATCATCTGACATTTTGAACTCTCCAGCCAGTGGTGGCGACGACGGCGACTCTCTAAATACAACCATTTTTGCGTGAGCTGTATCGCGTGCTCATCGCCTCAGCGTAGCGTGAATACCAGCTCCCTTCATTGAGGAGCAAAAATGACTGACGTATTACACACATTACCCATAGCCCAGTAGGGTGATGGATGGTTGTTGCAATGTCAGCAAATGACGCTGCTCAATCGACACTTTCATTGATTGGCGAGAAGAGTATCAGCTCTCTTTCTCGAACTCGAAGTGGATGTTTTGGGTAGGATTACAGCATTAGCTGCGCGTTCCATAGTATTGCAATAAGGAAGCTGCGATTATGGGTGCTTGTTTTACAATTCTCGAAAACGGCAATAGCAGTGATTTATAGCCATTGCTTCCTCTGTTATGAATCGGTGAATTACTCTTTTCTTACGTCATGCCAGTTTAAGTAATACTGACGTTGTTGTAGCACCCGTTATCAAATTTCGGGCCATGGAGGTAGACCCAAGATGGGAGTTGAAATTTTGCCGAGATTTTCACACAAATAATGCTACGTTTCGTATAACAAGTCAGTTAGAATCAAAAGTAAATTCTATTATCAATTAGTCTGGATTACACAAGGTCCTCTCCAGAAATCACCATTTAGATTCTTGAGAAATTTGAATGGCCTTCTTCTTCATCTCTTCTTCTTTGCGTATCTACGTTCTCACTGGAACTTGGCCTGCCTCTATTCCACTTAGTATTCTTTGAGCACTTTCACAGTTATTATTTGAAGGACATTCTTTGCCTGCCATTTCATGCTTTTATATATTGTGATGCAAACACAATGATGCACTTTGCTCAGGGAAATCGAGAGAAGTTCCCGACCGTAACCCCCCAATTTAGAAACCCCTGAGGTTTACTATATAGTCTAATTAGTACCCC
Organism: Aedes albopictus; assembly: GCF_035046485.1. Classification (NCBI taxonomy): domain Eukaryota; kingdom Metazoa; phylum Arthropoda; class Insecta; order Diptera; family Culicidae; genus Aedes; species Aedes albopictus. The sequence continues at coordinate 3,607 of NW_026917181.1, forward strand.
TAGAGACGCAGAATACTAAAACATTCACATCTTTTCCTCGGACTTTTGGTTCTTGGGTAATCCGAAACTGCCTCCAAAATTTAGAAGTTAATACAAAGTTTTCTGAGGCAGCTTATCACACATTATTATTGAATACAAAGTTTCTTAATGGTATCTTTTAGTGCTTATCATATCATATAACAAGTGCTTAGCTAGATTTTCGTTCAGGGGGTATTTAATCAACTAGTTTGTCTATGCTTATCAGCATTCTTGGAATGTCCTTGATCTGTATTCCTCTAACAATAAACATTCAGTTGTATTGTTCCGCCGTAATTTCCCTAGAGATAGTTTAACCCTCTAATACCCAATTTTTTTTATTTTGATCTAAATATCAGTTTTCGTCATTTAGAATCGATTAAATCATGCTTTGGAAGATGATTCTTTTTTATTCTCGATTTCGTGAATTTCAGTTATTGATTTTTTAAATTTTTATTTTTGAACATCCCCAAACTTTTATATTTTTCCTGGAAGCCTGTTTGGGGTACGGAGATGAAAACATTTTGAGATTTTATGATTAATGTTGAAATATTTTTATTTAATTTTTTTTTCACAGAAAATTTTATTTTCCGTGTAATTTTAAGGAAAATAATTTTAGAGTGTATTCGATTCCCTTAAACTATTGAACTGGGGTAGAATGATTTGGGAAAAAATTAAAATATGTTAATTGTAGCGATTCTATACAAAATAAACAATGACTTCTAAAAAGTGACTAAACATCAATTTTTCAATGATTTTTAAAAAAATGTAAATACGCATTAAAATACACCAAAAACCATTTTGAGATATACAAAACAGTCCTAAATATCACCCAAAAATATAAAAAATTGATTTTCCACGATACAAAAATTACAAAAATGCTCAAACTATACCCTGTCTAAAGGCGGGGTTGGGTATTAGAGGGTTAATATACTTATATACTGCATTAACTCATCGTCTCATAATCCTATAGTTATGTCAATTATTCCCGGTCTCAAATAAGTTAATCTTTTGAAAAAATCATGAGTTCACCTGCAGGAATTTAAGAAGCAAATTCAAGAGAAGAAGGATTCCTGGTGCATTCTCTAGAGAAATTCTGGGAGGAATCTCTGTGATGATTTCAAAAGAGTCTTCCCTGGGTGAGTTCCCAAGAAATTCCTGGAGAAACCCCAAGAAGAGTTATTGTAAGAATTCCTTATGGAGTCCCTGAGTAAACTCCAGAAAAAACTGCTGGAGGGATTCTCGAAGGAATTCCTGGAAAATGTTTAGGCAACTTCTTGCATATTTTTTTGCAGAAATCCATACGCAAATTTCGGAAGGACCCTGGCGAAGTTTCTAAAGAAAGCCTAGAATAAGCACTTAAACAATCGTTGGAGGAAACCTTTGAGGAATTCTAAAGGAATCCCTTGACAAATTTTTGGGAGAATACCTGGAAGACTATCTAAAGGAACTGGAATAATCGCTGGAAGAATTCTAGGAGAAATCCCTGTTGGCATCCTAGAAGAATCTCTGTAGGGATTCCTGGAGGAGTTCTAGGATTAATTCCTGCAGGAATGCCTGAGGAAATTCCTGGAGAAATCCCTAAAGTATTTCCTGGAGAAATGTGTTGTAGAATTCGTGAAGGAATTCTTCCGTGAATTCCTGAAGGAATTCTCACAGGAATGCCTAGATAAATGCCGGAAGGAATCTCAGAAGATATTTCTGGAGGAATCTCTAGAGGAATTCCTGTAGGAAACCCTAAAAAATTCAGAAGGAATTCCTGGAGGAATTTCTGATGGAATTCCTGGAAGAATTCCTGGAGGAATATCTGGAGGAGTTCTTGTAGGAACCCTTAGAGAAATCCTTGCAGGAATTCCTGAAAAAATCTGAACTCTAGGGAGAATGCCTTGAGGAATTCCTGGGGAAATCTTTGAAGGGGTTCTTGGATGAATGTCTGAAGGAATTCCTGAAGGAATGCCTGGAGGAAATTCTAGAGGAATCCCTAGAGCAATCGCTGGAGGAATCCCTGGAGGAATTCCTGAGGAAATCTCTGGAGGAATTCCTGGATAACTGCCTGGAGGAATTCCTGGATGAATGCCTGGAGGAATTCCTGAAGGAATGTCTGGAGGAAGTTCTAGAGGAATCGCAGGATAAATTCCTGGAAGAATCCCTGAAGGAATTTCCAAAGAATTGCCTGGAAGAAGTTCTAGAGGAATCCCTAGAGCAATCGCTGGATAAATCCCTGGAGGAATCCCTGGAGCAATTCCTGGAGGAAATCCTGGAAAAATTCCTGGAGGTATTTCTGAAGGAATCCTAGGAATTCATGAAGGAATTCTAGAAAACTTTCTGGAGGAATTCTTGGGCAAATCCCTGAAGGAACTTCTAGAGGAATGCCGTGAGAAATTCCTGGAGGAATTCTTAGAGAAATTCCGATCGAAATCCCTAGAATTACCCCTTGAGGAACACTTGCAAGAAATCCTGGAAAAATTCCTGGAGGAATTTCTGAAGGTATCTTTGGAATTTCTGAAGGAATTCTAGAAAACTCTCTGGAGGAATTCTTGGACGAATCGCTGAAGGAACTCCTAGAGGAATGCCGTGAGAAATTCCTGGAGGAATTCTTAGAGAAATTCCGATCGAAATCCTTAGAATTACCCCTTGAGGAACACTTGCAAGAATCTCCAAAGTAATGCCTGGAGGAGTCCCTGGAAGAATTCCTGCAGTCATTCTCGTAGGAATTCCTGGAGAAATTTTTAGGGGAATTCCTGGAGGAATCCCTAGAGCAATCGCTGGATAAATCCCTGGATGAATTCCTGGAGGAATTCCTGGATGACTGCCTGGAGGAATTCTTGGATGAATGCCTGGAGGAATTCCTGAAGGAATGTCTGGAGGAAGTTCTAGAGGAATCGCAGGATAAATTCCTGGAAGAATCCCTGCAGAAATTTCCAAAGAAATGCCTGGAAGAAGTTCTACCCGAGCAGAAGGGAATGGCAAGAGTATAATAAAATATGTTATTTTGGCAAAATAACTGAGTAACGGAAAGAGTTATTTTTATGTTATTAACGTAACATATCATGTTGTAGATTTGTCTGTCATAAGCGCCAAAATAACAAAAATCATAACAAAAAAATGTTCCTAGAAGACCAGTTAAATAACACGTTTTGTTAGTTTCAATAACAACTTAATAATAGCGAATTTATAGAATATTCAATAACAAATTTTGGAATAAATAAGTTATCGAAAACAATCAGAAAACAAATTGAGTTATAATATCAAAGTGGCCTCGATGCAGTTAAAGCAATAAAAATAAAATGTCTAAAAATAATCAAGTTCTTCTTCTTGGTGACTGGCTTCATTTTTGACATTTTCGTTCGAAATGTGTAGTTCATCCTGGAATTCCACCAGCTGATCCAAGATGTAAAATGGCTAACACTCTGTTGCAATTTCTATATACATACTCGTACCGGACTGAAACGGAAAAAACAGGTATACTTATCAAGTGCTTATAAAACAAAAAGCTGAGAAAATAATGTTTTCTCATCAGTTCCTCACGGAATACTGTGAATACGGTGAATCTCGAATGGTGTAGTTTTGACTGCAAAGCTTGTTATTGTTGTGTTTTTAAAGATTAAATATTTTTACAGTCTCAATAACACAATAATAACTGAACTTATGCCACAACAAAACATGTTATTGAAATGTAATGTAAAGAACATATACCAATAGCACGATCATAACAAAATAAGATTGTCCCTCAAAACATGTTATGGGACGGTAATACCTCAATAACTTAATAATAACAAACCAAGATATAAAAACAGGTTTTTTGATTCCGTTGTTATTATTTTGATATTCTCCTCTGCTCGGGTAGAGGAATCCCTAGAGCAATCGCTGGATAAATCCCTGGAGTAATTCCTGGAGGAATTCCTGGAAAAATTCCTGTAGAAATTTCTAAAAGAATCCCCGGAGGAATTCCAAGAGAAATCCCTGGAAGGAATTCTAGAAAACTCTTTGGAGGAATTCTTGGACGAATCCCTGAAGGAACTTCTAGAGGAATGCCGTGAGAAATTCCTGGAGGATTTTTAAGAGAAATGCTGACCGAAATCCCTAGAATTACCCCTTGAGGAACACTTGCAGGAATCTCCGAAGTAATGCCTGGAGGAATCCCTGGAAGAATTCATGCAGTTATTCTTGCAGGAATTCCTGGTGAAATGTTTAGAGGTATTCCTAGAGGAATCTTCAGAAGAATTCCTGTAAGATACTCTAAAGGAATTCTTGGAGGAATTCTTGGAGGAATCTTTAGAGGAATTCTTGAATATCCGGGGGATTTTTTGGAGAAATTCCTGAAGGAATTCCTGAAGGAATCTCTAAAGGTATTCCTGGAGGAATTACTGGAGAATTCTCAAGTGGAATTCCTTGAGAAACCCCTTGAGAAATTCCTGGAAGAATTCCTGGAGAAATCCTAGAATGAATTCCAGAAGGAATTCCAGGAGGAGCTTCTGCAGAAACCCAGGAGGAAGTACTGAAGAAATTGCAGAAAGAATTTTTGCAAAAATGTTGAAGGAATCCTAATAAAAGTTCGTGAAGAAATTCCTGAAGAAACTCAGGAGGAACCCCAGAAGCAATCCAAAGAAAAATTTCTAAGTCAATCCCTGAACAATTCCAGGATGAATTCCTGGAGGAAGGTCTCCAGGAGAAATTTGTTAAGATATCCCAACAAGAGTTTCTGGAGGATGTTTAAAAATAATCCCTGGAGTTGTTCTTGAAAGTATCTCAAAAGAAATTCCATATAAAACAACCCCATGAGATTTTTTTTTGAAAAATTCCAGATGAGATTTCTAAACAAATTCCTGGAAGAATTTGTAATATTTTTGAATAATCTCAGGTAAAATTTCTGAAGGAAGACAGGGCATATTTCTGAAGGAACGCTTCGATGCATCTTTGCATGAGTATATGAAAGAATTTCTTGAGGGATCGTGGTAGGAATTCCTGAAGCAGCCGTCAAGCAATTACTACCGGAATTCTGTAAGACATCCATGGAGGAATTGACGGAAGAAAATTTTCTGAAGAAGTCCCTTAAGAAATTCCTGAAGAAAAAAAACTGACCGAATTTCTGTAGGTGTCGTTGGAGGAATTCATAATGAAATTCCAGGATTCTCACTCTGAGCATGACGTTTGTTTGATTTGACTACTAGTGAAAATTCGTGAATTTTGAGTTACACGCTATAACAGCATATGATCCTATAAAGTCTTTGTCTTTCCCTTCCGGAACTGGTTTTGGTATATCTGAAAAATTTAGCATGTTGTTTTTGTATTCCATGAAAAAAAATCACAAAATTTAACCATTTAGTCGATTTGGCAAAATTCTATGACAAGAATGAAATAGTGTTTTTAAAGATCGTTTAATCTCCTCGCCTTGTTGCTCCTTCTTGTCTACCTTTTCTTCCAAATTAATTTGTGTGTGTCCTTACAAGTTGTCGTTCTGTCTTTAAACATCTTGAGTAGCAGCTACTACGTCACATCATGCTGCTTAACCCTTTTTCGACATTGGGGTCATTTTCGACCCAAACAGTATGCTACGTCAGCGAGCAGTTCCCGACATGATGCAAAAAGAAGGTTAAAACATCACATTATCCTATACTTCCCCCACATATGTTTGATCCTCCTGTCCTCGACTAAACCGCGAGTTTTACGGTTCCCCAAACTAACATACACACACAGATCGAAAAAAAAAGTGTAAAATTATGTGACATACGATGCACATGATTGGAGCGGGGGATATCACAGAAGTTACATGACATATCATGTAAAAGTCATAAAATATCATGTAAACTTCCATTATATGTCATGTAACTCAGCATGACTCTGTGTTTGCATGACTTATAACACAAATTTACATGATATATCATGTAAATCATCATAATACTAAGCTTACATGACTAAACTGAAGTTTACATGACGTGTAAATCTCATTATTTTTATCTGTACAGTCAAAATTATTACATCGAGTTCGCTGGAACAAAATGACCTCCATCGCTTCCAACACAATTCTTCATCGGATTGTAAAAATACAAGTTGCCTGCAATACGGAACTTTGTTTGCAAGAAATTATTTCATGTAAAATCGAAATAAAGGAAATAGAAATTTGAACGTTCAACTATTTTCATCAGATGCAGTTATAAGGTTCCAATAGTAAATAAAAATGCAAATGAATTAGGCTCTATAATGCCATGTTGCACATGAGCCTTTAGTTAAAAAAAGAAGATTGGTCGTCCGTTTATGTTACTCCAGTATTGCCAGACCAGCTACACTCACACAAGGAATCAATGAGATAGTTGCTTGGGATTAAAAGGCTTCTTCGGTGTATGAGTATTAATGATCTTCTATTTTTAGGTGACAGTAGCACCTGCTACGTGAGTGTTGTTGGGAAATGTTTATTTTTTAGCACAAGGGTTCACGCACTGGTGCGTGGATGCCTGTCACAGAGTGATAGATTATTTGAAGATTACTGTGAACTGGCACAGTTCGCTTTATTGCATAACTTGTAGGCGTTATATGATATTGCACTGTGCTGTGAAAATTGAAAAGGAAGGGAAGCAGCTTTTTTTAATCCGTTTTTAGTTCTAGTGATGGCTAATATGCCTATGTATATGACACATTCTGTGGAGTTTAGGATTAATCCGGGAAGGAATCACCCGACACATGCCACACGCACAACTTACCCAGGCTGACGTCGGTTCGCAAGTGACGAGGGCGAATGCAGTTGGTTGCCATGGGCAGTGGTGGTTGCTACACACTCACTGATGCCAACGTTGTTAGCTTGACAGTTCATAGCACAGATAAACGCACTATATCGCCTGCTGTGATTAATCTCATAACCACAGCTTCGTGCAGCCAAATATACACCTCACATCCTCCCTCTACTCCAAAGAAATTTTATAGAATTATTTGAGAGAAAAGAAAACAATATATGAATTTCCTCTTTTTCAATTCCAAGCATTGCTTCAACTGCTAATATTTGTCTCGCTTACATCGCAATTTCGGTAATGATTTCTTTATAATTCATAATCTACCATTTTCAATAAGGTATCTCGTAGAACCAGACATAAGCAATAAATACAAAAGCAAAGGGAGATTCTCGGCCAATTTTCAAATGTTTGGATTGCTAAAAAAAAATATTTATGTTATAGTTTATCATTAGTAAACGTTGAATGCTCACTGAAGGATGTTTCTTTAAGTATCATTACATATTTAAAAACTTTTTTCTAAATTTCCTTTCTAATAAACCATTCTTAACGCTCACTTTTAATATGAACATTGCCCATGGCTTTCTCCATTAAAAACAGCTAGAAAAACTGTTTGACATAGAAGAATTTGAATGCTCTCCCATTGTAGAGGCGCTACGTGAGTTAAAGTGAAAATCGTTTGTTTACAACAAAAGTTCATTTTCTTTACTTCAAAACTAACTCATATTCTGCTCTTTAAGTGACTATTTTTCAATTGGAATGAGTTCAAATATCATCATTCTCGATGCCCACGCCGACAGACATTGGATTGGCCAGCAAACTAAAAATCCGGAAGATTGCCCTTCCGAGGTATAGCAAGAGGTCCTCAATTTAATCACATAAATTGTTCGCAAGTACCCACTGGATCTAAGCGCATCTGAAAGAGAATCAAATTTTCTTTCCTTAAAGTACTCGTTTGGTTCTCTACGATGCGGAATTCGATAACAAAAAGTGAAAAACGTACACTTTGCGTATGCTGCACCACGGCACTTTTTGGCGAAGTCAATCTTTTCATTGGGTTCCCATTCTTGTCACCAGATGCGGAGGGATCTTTAGCTTTCGTAAAATAAGCCTATTAGCATAAAGCTACACCTAATACAAAAAACTAGTATACCAAATTCATTTTTGTTGTTCTTGATGTTGACTATTCTCACAAATGTTTAACAAAGGGAATTTGTAAACGAATCACTACCACACAAGCATCATTTTCTTTCATGACCACCAATCATTCAAACGTCTTAACATCGCTTTTTATTAGCCTTCATTGCCTTGGTTCTTATCTCACGGAAAATCATACGATTTAAGCAATCCATTCAACATTTGCACGTAGCAAAATAGGATTATCCTAACCTCGACGGAGCTTTTCCTCAACACACAACAAGCGGCGATCCGTATTTGCACGAAGCAAAACAACAGGATCATCCCAACCTCGCTTTTCATCAACGGACATTGCAGGGGGTCTTCTCCCACGGCAAACGACACGCTGAAAGCATTCGATCCGTTTTTGCTCGAAGAAAAACAACAGCATCTTTTTGATCTTGCTTTTCGGCTGCGGACATTGCCGGGGGTCTTCCCCCACGGCAAACAACACGCTGTAAGCATCGGATCCGTATTTGCTCGAAGCAAAACAACAGGATCTTTTTAACCTTGCTTTTCGGCAGCGGACATTGCCGGGGGTCTTCCCCCACGGCAAACAACACGCTGTAAGCATCGGATCCGTATTTGCTCGAAGCAAAACAACAGGATCTTTTTAACCTTGCTTTTCGGCAGCGGACATTGCCGGGGGTCTTCCCCCACGGCAAACAACACGCTGTAAGCATCGGATCCGTATTTGCTCGAAGCAAAACAACAGGATCTTTTTAACCTTGCTTTTCGGCAGCGGACATTGCCGGGGGTCTTCCCCCACGGCAAACAACACGCTGTAAGCATCGGATCCGTATTTGCTCGAAGCAAAACAACAGGATCTTTTTAACCTTGCTTTTCGGCAGCGGACATTGCCGGGGGTCTTCCCCCACGGCAAACAACACGCTGTAAGCATTCGATCCGTATTTGCTCGAAGCAAAACAACAGGATCTTTTTAACCTTGCTTTTCGGCAGCGGACATTGCCGGGGCTCTTCCCCCACGACAAACAACACGCTGTAAGCACAAAACAACAGAATCACTATGGCCTTTTTTCAATCACGAAAAATCATCCGGAGGCATGCCCCATCCGGAGCTACGGCCCCGATGAATATCATACCACACTTTCACTTTTCACTTTTTTTTTTCGTCACTTTTGCTCACTTTTGTACGCAGCATATTGAAGGGTGATTCCTTCCAGCAAAATAATAAAATGGTTCGAGTTTTTTTCGCAATTTAACGAAAAAACTGGCAGGAATTCGCCAATGTGGAGTTTAGGATTAATCCGGGAAGGAATCACCCGACACATGCCACACGCACAACTTACCCAGGCTGACGTCGGTTCGCAAGTGACGAGGGCGAATGCAGTTGGTTGCCATGGGCAGTGGTGGTTGCTACACACTCACTGATGCCAACGTTGTTAGCTTGACAGTTCATAGCACAGATAAACGCACTATATCGCCTGCTGTGATTAATCTCATAACCACAGCTTCGTGCAGCCAAATATACACCTCACACATTCTACCGTAACGTTACAACGTTTTGACGCTTTTTTGATCAGATTTTTTAATGTGTCACATACGTTTATACATGAGATACAGAAGATAGTATAGAGAAAGTAGATAGAAAGATACAAAGTAGTAGGAAAGGGGCGGGCCAGGGGTTTATCCCTGGACCTTCTTCTTATGAATCAGAAGCGGTAGCCACAAGACCACCAAGCTCGTCTTGCACAATGCACATGTTAAGAGCTCATCGTAAAAAGATAGGACTAGTTTTTACAGCATTTTATATCTTCCAACAAAGTAAACTTGGCGTCGTGAGTAAGAGACCCGTTTAAATGACATGACTATTTTTTGGAAGTGTATCATCGGCATTGACGTTGTCAAACTTAACCACCTACCATCACTATCATATCATGCCCATATCACTGAAGTTCAGTAAATTGCTTTCGGCAGCTCCATAAATAATTATTAATCAAATATTTGATTTATTCAAGATATCCCATAAATCAATTCGATACGCGTACATGAAGATACGATAAACAGCTATCACAAACTTACGATCTCTGCGACTGCGATCGACTGAGAGGCCCGAAAATCTCCCAAACCCCTTTGCCGGTGGTGACGATCAGGAGAAAGAGATTTATGCAAAAATCTTGTAAAAACATTGGTAGATGGTGGAAGGTGGAGTGCGCACTCGGCAGCACCCTTCCCGGGCACCACGAAATTGCTCCCAAGATTTATGAGTGACATGGACTTCTGGCAACACGAAGCCGATCCGCATCGATCTTTATCGAGTGGGACAGATCGGTTCCGCCGCGTATAAGTTTATTTATGTACGGAGAAATTGAATTGGGACCAAATCGAAGCAAGCAAGAGGGAAAACGAGCCCCCAGAGAAAGGGATATCCCTGTTTTATCGTCGCGATCCCGAATATGTAGCGACCGGCCGTTCGACCAACGGCACCGAGCGTGTAATTACGAGCTCATAAATAACGTTTTGGCCCATTTTTCAGTCCCACAACCCGCGCGCCAGGCGATTGATACGATCGCGATTATTAGCATTTTGTCATCTCTTGCTTGTTTACATATTTTCGGGGCCCTTTCAGAGGAATGCCGCGACACAGTGTGGTTGAGACGACCGAATATACCAATTAGTCAGTGTTTCAGTTTTTCTGACACATTTGTAAGAGCTGAGAGTTTCTGTGAATACTTCATTAAAAACTCCTAGCCCAAAACATGTATAGAATTTATAGTTGCATCATAAATTCAAATTTTAACTCTTATATACTACTTATTTCGTACTTATCAAATAATCTTACTTCTGTTAACTTTATTTCTGTATTTGATTTTGGTCGTCGAATTATCCTTTTATATCAATGTGCGCTCAAATCAGTCGCGATCAAGATTAGCTCTTTTCGATTGTGTTGTTTTTACCTGTGCTTTTGGTATCCAATTTCAAATCTACACCAAACCATTTCCTCCATAAGACTTATAAACTGATACGATTTCCCTTTCCTTTTTTCTTCTCTCGGTTCTTTCAGGATGTCATTGCCACGTGGAGGGATCGGCAAACCGGTTGTGCAACCGGCACAGTGGCCAGTGTGTCTGCAAGCCCAATGTCACCGGTCGGCAGTGCAACAAGTGCGCCATCGGCTACTGGAATGTGCAGTCCGGAGTGGGGTGCGTTCCGTGCTCGTGCGATCCCAACGGGAGCGATCATCGCGAGTGTGATATGTACAGCGGTCAGTGCTTCTGCAAGCCCGGTGTCGAAGGCATCAAGTGCGACCGCTGCCAGCAGGGTTTCTACGGGTTCTCTAGTCAGGGGTGTAAGAGTATGTATTATGTTTTTAATAGTTTATACCTTTATTTATTTCAATTACATTATTTCCTTAAAACGTACCAGTTAGGGTGGATCATTTTTATACATGGAAGTTTTTACACGGTTTTTTATGCGATCCGCGTAAAAACGTATTATTCAAAAAACAAAAACGTAAAAAGTCAAGACCCGGTAGACTAATGGTTTCAGGGGATTCCAAAATATTTCAGGGGACTTTTAGGGGATTTTCATGGGCGTCACATGCGATCCCAGGGGTTTCTAGGGCCATTGATATACCACGTGGACAACTTGGAGGGGGGAGAGGGTTCGAGAAAAGTCCACGCTTGTCCACGGAGACGGGGGTGGGGGTCTGTCAAATGTCCACGTGGACAACATTGATATAAAAATTAAGAAACAAAGATATACTAATGAAACAAATAATAATAATAATAAGTAGGGTAATTCGCCAATTGTTGAACGATTAGTACTGGTATTTATGTTTTCGTTTATTTTTCCGTGCATAATTCCACTTTACTTGAAAATTTTCCAGTGAACGTCTAGATCCACTCATTCCTTATACATCCCATTGAATTAAAATTCCCTTAAATTCCATTTTCTAAGAGAAAATAAAACATTTGTATGGGAAGTCTGTTACCCAAATGTTGAACGCTAATTGTTGAACGGTTCAAGCTTTGTTCGTAATTGATGACGTATAACCCGACATCAACCTATCATTGACTTGTTTTTATTTTTGCTACCGAACCCAACATAGACCCTACAGTTATCCAATATTGGTCCAACAGTGGTCCAACATTTGATAAAATTTAACCCGACTTTGACCCGACATCCGATAATTTTTCACTCTGGCGGGGTTTTTCCGGGTTTTTCGTGTTTTGTGGCCAGTAAGTTATTTGTGTAGCAAATTATTCAAATGATAGGGAATCGCTTCTCATTTGAAAAGAGCTCTAGTGAACTGAAATCGTTTTAAGCATGTCTAGATGTAAAAAATGACTGAAAAGATTTGACAGAAGCGAAAACGATTGAAGAAAAGAACGCATCTGAAAGCCCCCTTGAAACACTCCTGGAACCCATGGGATCCACTCAACCCCCTAGAACACCCCTGCAATGACTCTGAAATCCCTTGCAAACGCGTGAATCGCTCCTAAACCCCTCTGGAACGCCCTGAAATACTTTTGAGACCACTTTATCACTCTGAATCCCTCTGCAACACCCCTGGAACATATCTGGAACCTTGAAACCCCATAACATGCTCGATTAGGTAAAATGGAAAAAAAATCTGGCAGTCATGCTAACATCGTAGGTTATGTCAGTGTTCAACAATTGGATCCAAGATGCATAATGATAGTGTGATATGAAAAATATTTTTTGCAAATAAAATTACAATGAAAATGTGATTTTAAACAATGTTAAACTGTTAAGGACATCCTTCCAGTTCTTGTAACTATGGAGTGACTTTGATATTTGTGGTCGAATTACCAGCAAAGCTTATTTCGTAAGAGCAATTTCTTAAAATTTATCTTGAGAATTATGCAGTTTTCGTGTCATCAGCGGTACAAAATTTGCAATCAATATTTTTGACGTAAAATATGTATAATTTTGTAACTTAATTGGATCAATATCGTGACACACATGTATACGCATCTACATCATACGTTTACTGTTGATGCTGGACCAAGAAAACAACTGATTTTTGATAGCATATATTTCTACCGCGATGCTTCAAAGCTGAAATGCATAATAGTTATAAGAAAGTTTGTAAATTACACATATATGATACATACTATTCAGTGTTCTTCTATACGCTAAGCTGTCCACGTATCAACTGTGGCTTCGTGCCAGAATTATGTTGCAACTTCAGGTGTCACTTCTTCACTGTTGCACCTATGTACTGGGCGGTCTGACTATATCAACTTGTTGTGAGTTCACAGTTTACAAATTCAGCTAATTTAGTCAACCAATTTAACAAAATTATATCGAAAGAAAATCAACCAAGATCAACACTTCACTATCATCCGAAATATCGTGCATTTGTGCCAAGTCACTGTCTTGACAGAAGCGATTAACCCTTCACGATAGACCGTCGCATTCATGACGTAGGGTTGTTTCCATCGAGCTGGTTGCCAGTCGGATTGTTGCGCGGCAACATCCTCCCCCCGATGAAACCCTCGGTCCTTGAGGTTTCATTTCCATCAGCTATCTCCAGTATGGCAAGCTTCGACACTGGCCGTCGTAGTATTCCATTGGTAGTTTGTACTAACGCTTGACGAACGATACCATCTGCTGCAGGGATGACTTCCAAGATGCGTCCTCTGGCCCATCCGTTCCGTTTTCTATCTTCTACTATCAGAACCAATTCACCGGGTTGAATATTCCTCGATTTGGAAAACCATTTAGTACGTTTGGTAAGCGTGGGCAAGTATTCACGCACCCATCTTCTCCAGAATCCATCTAGCTGGTTTTGCAATATTCCCCAAGATCGTCCAAGTTCTCGAGGTCCACTAACTTGCTGAACTGATGGAGCGACGACACCCGATGAACTACCAAGCAAAAAGTGATTTGGTGTCAGTGCTTCTTGCTCGGCTGACGCCAGTGGCAGGTATGTCAACGGCCTACTGTTCACGATTGCTTCCGCTTCTACTAGTAGCGTCTGGTATTCTTCATCATCTAGTTTTTCGTCGCAATATGTTGTTGAAAGTGCTGATTTCATTGACCGCACCATACGCTCCCAGGACCCGCCCATGTGCGGGGCCCCAGGAGGGATAAATTTCCAGGTAGTGCACGTGTTGGTAAATGTAGAGGCCAACCCTGCGTTGATTGTTGTCGAAGAATTCTTTCTGCACCGTGGAAATTAGTCGCGTTGTCACTGTATATCTCCGCCGGTGCTCCTCGACGGCCCACGAACCTTCGGACACTCATAACAAACGCCTCTGTAGTCAAGCTGCAAACGAGCTCTACGTGAATTGCTCGTACAGTCAAGCAAGTATAAAGCGCTACCCATCGTTTAACAGTAGCCCGGCCTCTTTTAAGCAAAACTGGGCCAAAATAGTCAACTCCAACATAAGTGAAGGGACGGACAAAGGGCGATAAACGGGCTTCAGGAAGTGGGGCCATTTGTGGAACTAACGGAAGTGCTTTCCTGATCTTACACAGTAAACACCGGCTCGCTATGTTCCTCACAATCCTGCGCAAGTGAGGGATGTAGAATCTTTGACGGACTTCATTTACGATTGTCTCATTGTTTCCATGCTTGTATCTTCGATGGAAGTCTTCCAGTATTAGATTTGTAACATGATGTTTCTTAGGGAGAATCACAGGAAACTTTACGTCCCGAGTCACTCGTTTTGTAGCTCCAATACGACCGTCGACCCGTAGTACTCCATATGTATCAATGCGTGGAGTAAATGAATAGAGAACGCTGCTTTTTTCTATAAAATTTTCTTCAGCATGACCCGACGCGCTAGGGTTCGTCATCGCCAACATTTCTTCTGGATAGCATTCCCATTGTACCATCCTGAACAGCATTGCTTCTGCCTTTTGCAATTCTCTTCTAGCCAGAAGACCACCGCTGCGGTTGTGCACCGGTGACCGTGTGTTGGAAACGAATCGTTGAACGTACGCAGTCGTACGAAGCAGTTTGTTCCAGTTCGAGAATCGTGTAACATCCAAAATCCTTTCTGGAGCGCGTACTTCTTGATGCAGGAAACACGAACGCAGTTCCACCTCCTCTGGATTTTCTGGTTCTGCATACGGCCAATTTACTTCTGAAGACTGCAAGAATTTCGGCCCGCTGTACCAAATGCTCTGGTCGTTGAAATGGGGACCCACACCCCATTTCGTTGTCTCGTCTGCCGAATTCATTTTGGATCGTAGCCATCTCCATTCCTCACGTGTTGTTGTGTCCAAGATTTCGCTGACTCGATGGGCAACAAAAGGACGGTATTTGTATGGATCTCCTTTGATCCACGTGTGGGCTGTACTGGAATCGGTCCACAGAAAGCGGGTTTTTATCGGGAAGGCGTGACCGTCTATAACGAGCTTCATCATACGCACTCCCAGAACGCAGGCCTGTAGTTCCAATCTGGGGACGCTCATCATCTTCAGTGGGGCTACCTTTGCTTTGGCAGCGACCAATGCTACCTCTGCTTCTCCTAGTGCATTGATTATACGAAAATAGCATGCGCAAGAGTACGCTGCCGGACTGGCGTCTACGAAGATGTGCAGTTGGATATGATCAAGACTGAAGCGGCTTGCATGTTGAAAATAGCATCGTGGTATCCGTACTTGGTCGATGTCCTGCAATATCTTTACCCAATCGCGCCAGCGCTGGAAGATGAGATCGCCTACTTGTTCATCCCATTTAGTTCCTGCGCGCCAGATATCTTGAATTAGAACTCTTCCAAATATCAAATACTGCGCTAATAACCCTAACGGGTCGAAAAGCGTCATCACGCATTGTAGAACTTGGCGTTTTGTCGGTCTTGCATCTTCTTGGATTATTCGCTTGATGTTCTCTCGCATGGTTGTCTCGAAATGTATTACATCTTCTTCACTATTCCACAACATGCCTAATACGCGATCTGGTAACCCGCCGCTATCCGGATTGAGCTTTTTCTCCACTTTATCTTGATTTTCACCCAAATGTTTCAGTACTGCAGAGCTATTGGAGCACCAATTGCGTATCTCAAATCCCCCTCTCCTGTGTACTTCTCGGACCTCTCCCGTCACACGCTTTGCCTCGTCTTCATCTGGAAAGCTATCCAGATAGTCGTCGACATAGTGGTTGTAGACGATACCCTCAACGGCTCTAGGAAATTCATTGGAAAATCTCTGAGCGTTAACGTTTTTCACGAACTGTGCTGTGGCCGGGGAGCTAGTTGAACCGAACGTGGCAACGTCCATTACGAAAATGTCTGGCTTCTTCGATGCCTCAGGCGACCACAAGAAACACTGTGCGTAGCGGTCAGATCTGTTGATGACTATTTGGTGAAACATCTGTTTTATGTCCCCGACGACTGCAAAACGATGTTGTCGGAAACGAAATATTACTCCTGGTAGCGAAGCCAACTGGTCGGGTCCCTTTAACAGCATAGCATTCAACGATATACCGTCGACCTTCGCCGAAGCATCCCATATAAGCCGAACTTTGGAGGGTTTCTTAGGGTTGACCACTGCCCCTAATGGAAGGAACCATATTCGACGTGGATCAGCTGTCGACAATTCCTCGGTCGATACTCGATGGGCATATCCTCTGTCTTGGTATTCCTGCATCTGTTGCTGGATGTTCTCTTTCAATTTTGGATCTCTTTCCATTCTACGTTGTAGACATTGCAGCCTTTTGACAGCCATTGGATAGCTGTCAGGGAATTCGAATTGATCGAAGCGCCACAAAAGTCCTGACTCATACCGATCACCAACAAATTTGGTGGTTTCCTCCAAAATCTTGAGTGCCCTTTGGTCTTCTATGGACAAACAGACACTCATTGGACACGCACCAACGTCCTCCACTGTAAAATACGCCTTGACCGTTTCGTCCATTCCTGAGTCGCCGTCACATTCGCAGATATGGTAACTGACCAAGGAAGAGTCATCGTTTCTTTGACCGCCATAGACACACCATCCAAGACGAGTCTTCACCGCGACTGGAACGCCTTCTTCTCCTTCACGCACTTTCAAAGGAAGTGATAGTTTGATATTATCAACGCCAATCAGTAAACGGGGCACTGCATCGTGGTATTCTTCAATAGGAATTCCTCGAAGATGTTGATAATCCTGCATCTTTTTTTTCACGGGCAATGTTTGCATTGGAAGATTTAAAGACTTAGTAGTTCCGACGTCACTAATCCAGTAACGTTCGGTTTTTCCTAGACCAGAAATTTCGAACGCCACTCTCTTGGAATCGTTTTCTTCGCGAGTTACGTTACCGGTCCATTTCAAGCAGAGCGGCCTGCTGTATCCATCCACTCCTAGTTTATCAGCCAGACTGCTCTCAATCATCGACAGAGAAGAACCCTCGTCTAAAAAGGCGAAGGTGTTGATGGTGCCTTCTTGTCCATATAACGTGACTGGAATTATTCGGAATAGTAGTTTCGAATGGCTGTGGTGGTGCATATGATCAATTTGATGTCTACTGGGAAGCGGGTGTTTAACTGAGGTAGGGTGTAGCAGTGGATGATGGCGGTATTGGCAACCATCGATGCCACAACGATTAGAGTTGCGACATGCTCTACGCCCGTGGCCGAAAAGACATGTGCGACATAGATCTTGATTCTGAACCTTCTTCCACCGTTCATCGATAGTCATTGCCAGAAATAGTTTACACTCCTTCGCTCTGTGTCCATATTTATGGCAGACGGAACATTCTACACCTGTTAAGACGTGCTTTGTGCCGCTTTCTTCGTTATTTCCTTGCACGTCATCCCCGACGTCGGCGTGAACGAAGCTACCGTTGGTGTGTCTATGTCCATCACGTTTAATGTGCCGGTCGTTGGACGCAAACGTGGACACACTATATGCGTCTTCAACAATTTCCTCCATAAAGACGCTAAAGGTCTTCAAATTAACATTTAGCGCTTGTCTGCGATAGGAAGCCCATTTCATTTTGTATTCCGCAGGAAGTTTGCCAACAAGATCTTTCAGAAGCGTTGGGTTTTCCAAGTGTTCCAACAGATTAGCGGCAACAATGTGATCGCAAAGGCCTTGAACTGACGTTCCAAACTCGATCAATGTATCCAGTTTGTCTGCTCTTGGAGTTGACGCATCTTTTACCTTTACAATAAACGATTCTATCAGCAGATCCGGTCTGCCAAATCTCATTCGCAGAGACTCGATAACTTGTGGGGTAGAAGCCGGAAGGATAAGGCGGCTTTTTACGGACTCCCAAGCGGCGCCCTTCAAACAACGTTGAAGCCTAATCATGTTCTCTCCGTTACTGTACCCGCATGCCTGCGTTGTGTAGTTGTAATGACTAATAAATACAGGCCAGTCGGCTGGGTCGCCGCTAAACGGCGGTAGGTCACGTGGTAAGACCTGTCTCGCTGCCAGTTGCTCCTGAGTGGGTCCGATGATTCCCACGGCATGATGTGCATCTTCTGGGGGTTCGCTGCTGCTCGGTCCCGAGTGCGCGATAGTTAGTGTCGGCTGCGGGTGCTGACGATCGAATACTGGATTACGTTCTGCGGATGATTTTTGGGGAATGCAGGTTGACTGCTGTCCTTGAGTTACAGTTTGTCCGACATTTCTATTCATTTGATTCGAACGCGCGATATTACGCTGCTGTTCGAAGGTAGGAATGTCTGGCACTGTGTCGGCATTTTTGAATGAACGCGCGTGTTTACGCGGCTGTTCGAATGTCATTATTGGTGTTAGTCTACCTGTTTCGACAGGAGAAATTTGCCAATCTATGTAACTATGCTGTGGCTGAGCTGGTGGTGCAAAAGCCGGAATATTGGGACGGGCTTTAGGAACTGCTCCCTTGGATGCCGTCGCACCTGTAGCCTGATTACATTTCTTCTGCTGTTGTATTTCGAGTTGCAACTGATTCAATTGATCTCTCAGCATTCGAATTTGTTGTTGTGATTCTTCTTCACGCCTTTTAAGATCTCTAACCAGCTCGGTCTCCACGGGCGTGAACTGCCGAGTGTCGTGTCCACCAGACGCGTTTGCTTCCACGTCACCTATCGCCCCCCCTACCGCACCATCTAGCGTTGCACCTGCTGCATCATTTCCATTGCCCGCATTTTTATGCTGCTGTACCCAATTCATGGTTCGGTTGCTGCGCGGGGAGTGGCTAACAGTGCTGCGACGACTACGAACGCTCTGATTGTCGGCTTCTTCTCGCACCGCTAGCAACTGATGTTTTTGCTCTAGGTGTTTCTTCTGCAACTCGAATTCTCTTAACATTTGCAGTTTCTCAAGCTCTTGTTGCTCCGCTAGGTACGTCAAGTGTTGTTCGGTACGTAGCCTTTGACTCGAAGAAACGGATTTCAAAGACGAAGCTACGCTGCCCGGCGTCGTGTGTGTAGCAGGTAGGCATCTCGAACAGATCCAATCACGCGTCGCTACAGATGCTGTTACGCCGGCACACGAGAAATGCCACCAACGATCGCACTTATCACAACAAACGAAGTTGTCCTCGGTGTGTGGCCGGTTACATGCAACACAACCAGATAGGGTAACCAATATAATTTGGACCCCCATATATTTTGGACCCCATGTGTCCTATTATCACAACTTACACAGGTTTAATGATTAAACGAAGGAAATTTTTAGAATCATTCGCTAAATAAGATCGCTCTGCACGGGCAGCAATCATTTCCTCACTGGAAATATCCTTATTTGCCTTGAAATTATTTTTTGCCAATCTCGTCATCCGTGCGAGTGTCGAATCATGTTTACAAAAATAGATTTCGGTGCTGAGGAAACTTACAGATGTAAACAAAAACGTTTATCATTCTAGCGCATTAAATTCGCAAAGTTCGTCTAATCAGCCTTTGTCAATCAAGTAATTAGGATATGATTCAGCATATTCAAGCGGCAATTTCTTCCAAAATAGTTTCAAACGAGTTTAAACACCGGGTGTCCAAAATATAAACTGAAGAGGGTCCAAAATATATTGGGGTGTCCAAAACAGTGAAAACTGATGCTTCAAAAATCAGTTATTTTCATCAAATTTTCAGCCAGAAATGACATTGTGGGTATTTTTGACGGACAGTGGAGGCTTTTACGAGCATACTAACATCATCATTATGTGTAAATACCCTCTGAATCTGTTTGATTTTGAATCAAATTCATACCAATGTCCTCTAGGGGTCCAAAATTCAACCGTTACCCTAGTACTGGCTCCGGTGTTTGGTTTAGATCACTCATATTAGATTGAATACTTTGAAGGATGTTGATGCTGGACCAAGAAAACAACTGATTTTTGATAGCATATATTTCTACCGCGATGCTTCAAAGCTGAAATGCATAATAGTTATAAGAAAGTTTGTAAATTACACATATATGATACATACTATTCAGTGTTCTTCTATACGCTAAGCTGTCCACGTATCAACTGTGGCTTCGTGCCAGAATTATGTTGCAACTTCAGGTGTCACTTCTTCACTGTTGCACCTATGTACTGGGCGGTCTGACTATATCAACTTGTTGTGAGTTCACAGTTTACAAATTCAGCTAATTTAGTCAACCAATTTAACAAAATTATATCGAAAGAAAATCAACCAAGATCAACACTTCACTATCATCCGAAATATCGTGCATTTGTGCCAAGTCACTGTCTTGACAGAAGCGATTAACCCTTCACGATAGACCGTCGCATTCATGACGTAGGGTTGTTTCCATCGAGCTGGTTGCCAGTCGGATTGTTGCGCGGCAACATTTACATTGAGCGAAAATTACTTAAGTTAGATTTATAATAAAATTTTCAGAAACTGTTCAACATTTGGGCGGTGTTCAACAATTACCGAATTACCCTAATGTTCGAAACAATTTCCCAAGCATCTCCCGGCGCAACTTTTGGAATAAATCCTGAGGAATTAAAAAAAAAGTCGGGAGCAATTACAAGATGAAATTCCAGGATATAATTTTGGTGGATTTCGGTAGGGGGCCATTCATAAACCACGTAGACTTTTTGGGGGGAGGGAGGGTCTAGCCAAAGTCTACGGTCTATACAAATTTTGAAATTTTTGTATGGACAAATGTCTACGAGGGGGAAGGGGGGGTCTAAGATGACCAAATTCTGGTCTACGTGGTTTATGAACAGCCCCTAGAATACTCATGGGAACTTGTCATAAGCATTAGCTAAGGACTGTTCAATTTATAAAACGGACAACTTTACAATGCTATAAAAAGAAGACGCGTTGTTCAAATTTAATCACCCTTTGTTCAGTACATCATCTTTCATTATAAGGTACCCCGGGGCAAGTGAGAATCGGGGGCAAGTGAGACCTATAGCTAGTATTTTTTTATTATTTATTTTTAAGACTAACATTCTTCATGGAAAACATAGGTATCACACCTACGGATACTTTGAATGTAAAAAATGTTATTGTTTCAACCATAAAGAGACCATATACGTTATTGTTGTTCATATGTAATTTTCAATTCACTAGGTGAGATTGACGTGCTCTACTACATTCGTCGTTCAAAAATAGATTTGTTAT